>NC_057810.1:695382551-695400623 GCF_018294505.1 Triticum aestivum | reverse complement strand
CATAAGTCTGTTTTGTCCGTTTTGCGGTAAGCCACACCCCTCCCGATGAATAGGACCCCCGTTTCGACCGTAGCGCTCCAACACAAGTCCGTTTTGTCCGTTTTGCGGTACGCCACACCCCTCCCGATCAACAGGACCCCCGTTTCGACCGTAGGAGGTCCGTTTCCTCCATTTTGCGGTACGCCAGGCCCCTCCCGATCAACAGGACCCCGTTTCGAACGTGGCTTGTCGAACACAAGGCCGTTTCCTCCGTTTTGCGGTACGCCAGGCCTTGTTTCCATCGCCTATTCCGTCCAAGCCCTCCCGATGAACACGACCACGCATTCCATTCCGACCTAGCCGGTTGGCTCCCCATGAACACGACGACGATGTTGTTTCTCCGTTCTGACCCAGCCATGTACGTATGCGCGAGTAGGCGTTAGAGACCCTGCCCGTATGTACGTATGTGGACGTATTTTCTTTCTTGCACCCTCGCCGATGTACGTACGTGTACATGCTACGTGCGCGCCTCTACTACGACACGTGCGCGCCTCTACATCTACAACACGTGTGCACCTCTACATCGACCAGTATGTACGTACACGTTCGCGACCAGAATGACAACGCTACGTACGCTTCGACCAGGTGGGTCCCGACTGTCAGGCACTTCCTTCCGTGCGAAGATGTAGCTGGTGGGTCCCAGCAGTCAGGGGGTGAATCGTTTTTTTTGCCCGGACGCACTTCCTTGCGTACGAAGGTGTAGCTGGTGGGTCCCAGTAGTCAGGGGGGAAACTTTTTTTCACGAAATATGGTGGCCCGTCCGGTGGGTCCCCGTTGTCAGGTGGAGGAATAATTATTTTGCGCGTAATAAGAAGACACTTCCTTGCTGCGGCCATGGACCCAGCTGTCAGCCTCTCCAAGTACAGCCCACGTCCGATGGAAGCCGTTCCTTGACCACGTTGACCACGCGTAGAGGAGTACGACGGTGAGGCCTAGGACGGTGAGGCCTAGGAAGGGGACGACGCGGAGCCAGGGAAGACGTGGCAATGGATGCCCACGCGTAGAGGAGTACGATGGTTCACTGGTTCGCTGCGGTGTGAGGCTGTCGTCGCCGCAAAATAACAGGGGGTGTGGGTGAGTAGAGGGATGGCCTGGCCAGCAGTGGGAGTAGTAGGGGGCGGTGAGGCCTCCGCCGCATCACAGCCGGCCACGGGAGGCAGGAGCACGAGGCACGATCAGCGCTGGTTTGGGCGGCTAGAGCAAGAAGAGCACAGGTTGAAGAAGCACTATGGCCGTTGGATGGACATCGTACAGTCACTGGAGCTAGAATCATGCATATTGACTAAGTTGACAAAGCCCTCCGTCCCCGTCAACTTAGTAGGCCCACAAGTCAGCCTGCCACTATACTGGGTCCCAGCTAATAGGGGGAGTATTCATTTTTTTTGTGTAATAAGGAGGCACTTCCTTGCATGCGAACATATAGCTGGTGGGTCCGAGCTGTCAGCGGCGGTAACGTTTTTTTCGCGAAATACTAAGGCCCTTTCGGTGGGTCCCCAATGTCAGGAGGAGGAATCATTATTTTGCGCGTAATAAGGAGGCATTTCCTTGCGTGCGGCCGTGGACCCAGCTGTCGGCCTCTCCACGTACAGTCCACTTCACATGCATGTCGGTCGTTGACCACGTTGACCAGGCCGCACCGAGAGCACTAGGGCGGTGGATGACGGCGAGGCCTAGGAAGGGAACGACACGGAGGCAGGGAAGACTCAGCAGTTGTTTCCCACGTGGAGGGGAGTACGACTGAACGAGGGTTTACTGGTTCGCCCGCCGTCGCCAGAGAATAACAGCAGGTGTGGGTTAGTAGAGGGATGGCTAGGCCAGCGATGGGAGTACGGTGGGGCGGTGAGGCCTGCGCGGCAGCACAGTCGGCCGCACGGAGGAGGGAGCAGGCAGTCCCGCTGGCGCTTGTTTGAGCGGCTGGAACAGGAAGAGCAGAGATTGAAGAAGCACGACGGCCGTTGGATGGCCATCCAACAGTCACTGCTTGTGCGTCAACCTTTTTTTTAGGAAAGCCTCAAATCTATGGAAAACAGCATACATCCCATCTGCCATTATTTCTAATAATTTACAGCCCATTTGCTAATTCTTAAGGTTTTGTTTGGAGCCCATATTCTTTTTGTTAGCATTACAGCCCATATTGTGGCCACGGTTAAAAAATTATATGAAATTTTGCATATTTCGGTGCGGTCCGAACTGTTTTTAGTCCCGAAATTTTGACTCACATTCAAACTGAATTTAAAACTAAATGTATATCAATATAAAATCCAACAAATTCTCCACGCATAAAAATTAATGTAATTTAAAATCTCGAAATAAAAAAAAGATATTTGAAACTAATTGCTGCTTTGCTGTGTTTTAAAAATGTACAGCCCATTTCTCATTACTGATGGGCCATTTTC
This sequence comes from Triticum aestivum, assembly GCF_018294505.1. Classification (NCBI taxonomy): domain Eukaryota; kingdom Viridiplantae; phylum Streptophyta; class Magnoliopsida; order Poales; family Poaceae; genus Triticum; species Triticum aestivum. The sequence continues at coordinate 695,398,188 of NC_057810.1, read as the reverse complement.
CTTGCTAGCCGAATGAAAGCTCTCCTCGTCTTGAAAGATTTGCAGCCCAACAGGCCTAACAAAGCGACTTACTTGGCAAATCACAAAAAAACTGGGCTGTGGCCGTGGACCCAGCTGTCAGCCTCTCCACGTACAGTACTCTTCCGATGAAAGTCGTTCCTTGACCACGTTGACCATGCTGCGCGGAGAGCACCATGGCGGTGGACGACGGCAAGGCCTAGGAAGGGGACAACGCGGAGCCGGGGAAGACGCGACAGCGGAAGCCCGCGCAGAGAGGAGTACGATGGTTCACTGGTTCGGCTGCGGTGTGAGGCTGCCGTCGCCGCAGGGCCTGGCCAGCGGTGGGAATAGTAGGGGCGGTGAGTCCTTCGCGGCAGCATAGCCGACCACGGGAGGCAGGAGCATGAGGCATGACCGGCGCTGGTTTGGGCGGCTGGAGCAAGAAGACCAGAGGTTGAAGAAGCACTAGGGCCATTGGATGGACATCGTACGGTCACTGGAGCTAGAATCGTTCATATTGACTAAGTTGACAAAGCCCTTCATCCCCGTCAACTTAGTAGGCCCACAAGTCAGCCTCCCACCAAGGTGGGTCCCAGCTAGCAGGGGGAGTATTCATTTTTTTGTGCGTAATAAGGAGGCACTTCCGGTGGGTCCGAGCTGACAGGGGGGGGCATTTTTTTCGCGAAATACAGTGGCCCGTCAGGTGGGTCCCAGCAGTCAGGGGGCAAACGTTTTTTTTTGCAAAATACGGTGGCCCGTCAAGTGGGTCCCTGCTGTTAGTTGGAGGAATCATTATTTTCCGTGTAATAAGGAGGCACTTACTTGCTTCGGGCATGGACCCAGCTGAGACTCTCCACGTACAATATACTTTCAATGGAAGTCGTTCCTTGACCACGATGACCTCGCCGCGTTCCGTTGCATGCATGCGTCCATGGGCGTGGTGTGTCCCCACTGTCACCCTCTCACGTACAGTCATCTTCCGATGACTCTCGGTTGTTGACCACGTTGACCACACCGTGCCGAGCGCACCCAGACTGGAACGACCCGGAGATGGGGAAGACGGGGCAGTGGACTCCCAGATGGAGAGGAGTGGGAAACTTCACTAGTTCAGGTGCGCGGCAGCACAGCCGCGGTGCCGCCCACGGGAGACAGGAGCAAGAACAGAGGTTGAAGAAGGAGCACGGCTGTTGGATTAACATCCAACGGTCCAGCTGCTAGAATCATTTGTTGATTAAGTTGACAAAGCCGTGCATACACGTCCGCTTAGCAGGCCCACAAGTCAGTCACCAAATCTGGCGGGTCCCAGCTGTCAACGGGATGAATAATTTTTTTCGCAAAACAAGGAGGCACTTCCTTCCGTGCGAAGATACAACCGGTGGGTCCCAGCTGTCAGGTGGAGGAAACATTTTTTTCAGCTTAATAAGGAGGAACTTTCCTTGCGTGCGACCATGGACCTCGTGGGTCCCAGCCGTCAGGCTCTCCATGTACAGTCCTCTTCTGATGACTCTCGTTTGTTGACCACGCTGCACCGAACACAGCGAGGCGATGGATGACGGCGAGGCCCCGGACGGGAACGACTCGGAGATGGGAAAACGCGGCAGTGGAGTCGAAGATTGAGAGGAGGAGAAGGGTTATAACTGGTTCTGTTGCAATTCATATCAAACTCAGGTTCACAGGACATGTTCATATTCATAGCCAACATTCACTATCAACAATTGAAAAGATTCATATATACACAAGCTCAGCATATCTATGCATCCAAATGATTGATAGATCACATGACAATATTCATACATAATTCACAAAAAGATTCAGATATACACATGTTCAGTATGTTTATGCATCCAAATGATTGAGATCACAGCCAATATGATCCATGGACGAACTTTAATTCCCTAGGGTATAGACTGGTAAATGGTGTTCAATCAGAGGTACTTCTTGCTAAAATTAGTTCTTGTACGAGTAAACTTTCGAGTACATAAGAGGCAGCACAGACAATCTGAACTTTGCTTGTAGGTTTATCCTCAGATAGTGGCCTCGTGCCGATGGAGGTTTGAGCAACTTGGCCACTACTTTCATCCAACTAGTTTACTGGCTCATCTTGGTCCTGTATCTCGCCAAAATTCTACATTGCAGACGAGAAAGGAGGCGGTTGAGAAAATGAACCACCCAAATTTTTTGTGCAGTTCAACGGAAATGGAGCATCCTTGGCATGCAGACTGATTAAGTCCCAGATGAATATACGCGTCAACCAACTTGTCTGGAATCTTTAGACTCCATGCCATATAGTTCGCTACCATATGTGCTGATAACCAAAAGGCACAAGTTGGGACCAAAGACTGGACTGCGTTTTTCTGGGCTATGCACCAAGCAATATTTTTGGCGTTCACTCTCCTAATACTTGGAGTTTGACAATTGGTTGACGCCGGTTGATACTCAAATGAATATAGGCACTTCTTGTCAACATCGATGCTTGTCTGAGTGAACTTTGGAGTACATAGCAGCAACATAAGTAGCTGTCCATCTGATCATTTTGTGCAGTTCTACTGAAATCACCCGATGTAATGATTTGCTTGCGAGTTCATGCTCCAAATTACTCCTTTATGAAATCGGCAAACAGTAACACAATACCAAATTACCAATACATATGACAGGCACAATAATCTGGATAAAGACCAGTACCAACCTGTGTGAGGTAGCATATCAATTACTATTTCCTTTGACTGGAAGCCGAGATAAGCCAAGCGACTGACAGGAAAGGAAGAAAGCAAGCGGAGATTAGCGACTGACATGAAAGGACGGAAGTTGTCGAGGCAATGAAGCACCAAAAGTTTTTGTGCAGTTCCACCAAAATCGAGCATCCCTGTTGGCACATATATTAAGAGAGTGAGATTACTGTAATAGTGGGACTAGTTGATGAAACATACACTAACAAATAGAAGCACCCTCATTATCTTAATGGGTAAAGTTAACAACATAGTAGTCTTGCTTAAAGAGAGGTATTAGTTTATTTAATCAGTGCCAATTAGCTCAACTCAACACTCAAATCATTGCCATTTATCATAGGTTGCAAAACTTAAAAGTGCAAAGATAAAGGAGTTTCTCATGACAGTAGCACGATACAAATAGAGATGACAGCAAACTAATATGGATGAAAGCCTTAGGCCCGTACAAACCTGAGAAAAAAAGCTTATTCATGTAGTCCCATAAGATATGATAAAGCACTCATTGGAATCACACAATAGTATATATTTTTGTGCACTTCAAATGTATGGTTGAAATCACTCTTGTTTACCAGTGCTGAGATTATATCGAAAGATTATCAAGAACTTCCAGCAGAGTTAAAGCACTGGCTGGGATACAGTTCATTGTATTGTCTTGTGTAGTTCCACTAAAATGTATGATTGGCACAACATGATCCCTGTTTGCACAAGTAGGAACAAGGTGAAACCTTCATTAGCTTAGTGAGAAAGGATAGGAAGACATTAGCATATTACTCAAACAGTAGCATCAAATTCATGATGGACAATGCGCAAAACATTGTCTCATTGAACCAATGGCAATAAATTGACATGCAAAACAATAGCACTATTATGTCATGACACTAATAATATTCCCTCCCTGCTCCACCACATGATTCACCTCCATAGACAAACATTCACACGTACATGATTCAGCATAGGGTCCTACTAAAGATTTGTTTAACTCCAACAGGAAAATTAGGCAGTAATAAATTAGTGGTACTTAAGTGCTCCTAATTAATTAAGTGAGACAGCAGAAGTGGAAGGGCTCCCTGGAGGATCGTCTCACATGTAAGGTAGTCGTTGCCGGAGCCCTTGAATAGCCTCGACTGAGGCCTCTGGCTTCAGCAAGATCGCCTTGGCACTATTTATTCTTCTTCTTCTTCCTCTTGATGCTATGTTCCTCTTTCTCCTCACCAGTTGGTGAAACCAAGTACATGATTGGCCTTCTAATTTAGAATTGGTTTTGTCAGTGAGGGAGTACAAGTGTACTAGTAAAAAACAGCATTATTTTCTCATGGCAGTCAGAAAATAGAGATGAACACATGCATTAAATATCATTCTTACCTAAAGGAAGGTTATGGCGCCAATATAGATGATGAGGATTGGAACACAGATCTCCCTTTGTGCAGTTCCACCAAAATGAACCAACTGTTCCATCTGACATTCCAGTTAAACAGCACAAAAGTCACTTCTTTTAAGAAGAGTTTTGTGCAGTGCACCAAAAGGTCACAACAGCAACCCGGTGAATTGGATATCCCTGTTTGCACAAAAAGGCACAGAGGAAACAGTCAGAGTCTCAAACAATTATAGGCAAAAACATTTGGCTAAACTTGTCAGAGTCTCAAACAATTACAGGCAAAAACAGTGGCATGGCTTCATTTTTACGAGGGACATTATATTAAGAACAGCTAAGGCTGCATTCGGTTCACAGGTTTGGTGCAGGATTTTCATAGGAACACAATTCCTACCGTATTCTTTCCCTTCCAACCATTCGGAACACGGGAAAGGTGAATAGTGTTTCATAGGAAAGCTGGTCTGGTAGTACTGATTCCATCGGATTAGAAACATCCACGCGCTCCTCATTTTTTGGGCGGAAGCCCGAGGCAGGCGCTCGCTGCCATGAGTTAGACAGGTTGTTGTGCTGTGTTTGCCGGAATAAAAAATCAACCTATGTGTGGTACGTGAGGTGAGGACAAGAGTAGTCACTGTGCAGCTGAACAAACAAATAGCATCTCATACTGCCAAGCATGCTACTCTAAAAAAACAAATCTGTACATTTCGTAGTCCATCCGAACACATTCTCTTGAGAGTTTCCTCCGGCTCGATGTTCCATAGTTTTATACCTACATTCCTTTCCTATTCCTCTATTTTCATCAAGACCTATGTTTTCTGCCCCTTTATTCCGACCGGAGCCTAAATATTTGGTATAAGGGCATGGGACAGTGGGTGCACCAGTAGTACAACACCATGTACGTAAACAGGGGCATAAAGTGGTGATTCATAGTTTGTTGCCCCGAGAAACAAACATCCAAGAAACATATCTGGGTTGGTCCCATTTTTGTTCACTCTAGCCACCTACTCCTATGTGTGGATAGTAAATCTAGTCCTGGTCATACCACTGTGTACAACGTCACCCCTATATTTCCCTTTTCGACCAAGAGACCGGTTGGATGACCAGTCTATACTACTTTCATCCCCTTTCCTTCCTGTTTGTACCAAGTCCGATGTACATACTAAATTCCCCCACCCCCACCTTATTTCAATGACAAGTATTTTTGGACGGAGGGAGTACAAGATTCGACTCCATGAAGTAGCTTTACATCTAACAATAGAAGAAAAAAATAGGTGACGTTGGACCGTCTGATCGAGAGGGGCTGAGAGGTAGAAAATGATGCACATGCAGCGACGTAGCAAGCTGGGGAAGTAGAGCTAAGGCGGTTTTGAACGAAGATATACCTGAAGGTCGTCGGGATGTGGATAGGTGGGCGGCGGGAGGCCGGATCCGCCCACAGGCAACGACGAAGGGAATGGAGGACCTCCCGCGCCGGCACTCGGCCAGAGATAATGGTGCGGCCGGCAGTGGGTCTCCTCCCTCACTGCCGACGATGGCCTAAACGCTGCCCCTCCTCCCCTTCACCGGCGGAGGGGGATACGTCCAGATCTGTAACCAGCGGTGAGGATAGAAAGCCAGTGTTTTTTGAAGGGAGAATGACAGGGTTACTACCCCTATCTTGTTTAGATCTGGAGAGGATGAGAGTGTGTGAATAGAGCAGCCCTAGCAAGCAAGCGCGGAGGCTCCGGCCTATATATAAGTAGTGGGGTAGTTTTCCTTTTTCACTCCATCAAAACAATTGTTTAAAATTGTGTACTATACTACATGCCAGGTCGCGGTTTTTTTAGTTGTTGTTTGTTTTTTGAGATAGCTACCCGCTTGTTCCAAGTGGTGTTACGGTGTGCCAGGTCGCACTATCGTTCATGTCTGGTAGTACTACAAGTCCCTCCATTAAATGAACAACCACCCCCTCATAAAAATTGTGAACAAGCCCACGGCTAAAATTAGTGGAAACGTGGGTTGCCCCAACTTGCATTATTATTTATATTTTCTACTCCCTCCGTTCCTAAATATAAGTCTTTTTTATTAGCCACACCTAAGACAATAATTTTTTTATTAGCAGTGAACCCCACATGTCATAGACACAAAAATTGTGGCAAGATTCCCTTAGGCAAGCCAAAGTGTATCTAACAATTTGAGCAACTCAGGTTAGGCAAGTGTGGCAAGTGTGGGAAAAATAATGTGGCAACATAAGACAAACATAGTCACAATCCAAACAGCCCCGTGATTTTTTGTGACATGCATGAAAATTTGGTTAGTTAAATTTATAGTCAAAATTTGGCAAGGTGCATCAAATTAACACATGCAAGTATCAAAAGGAAAGTCACGACATGCATGCATGCGTTGTACTCCCTCCGTTTCCAAATATAAGTCTTTTTAGAGATTGCAACAAGTGACTACTCCCTCCGTTCCTAAATGTAAGTCTTTTTAGGGATTCCACTAGAAACTACATACGGATGTATATAGACATATTTTAGAGTGTAGATTCACTCATTTTGTTTCGTATGTACTCCAGTTCATAGTAAAATCTCTAAAAAGACTTATATTTTGGAACGGAGGGAGTACATACGAAGCAGAATATGTCTACTCCTACATACGAAGTAGCCCATTTGAAATGTGTAAAAAGAGTTTTATCGAATGCAGTGCTTTGATGTGTCGCGTCAACTCGTACAAGCCCGAGAAATTTGATTACTACGATGCCCTCTCCCTCGCGGACTGAGCTTCGGTCCCTTAACTGCACCTGCCTTTGGCTGCATGACAGGTGGGCCAACCACCTGTTGGGCCCACCTGTCATGGACGCAAAGGCAGGAGCAGTAAGTAGAAGCTTTCGCTACACGCTATCCCTCCCGCACGAGGTGGACGGACATGCAACAGTGTATTCGATAGTGTAGAAGTAGGAGTAACATCATTGTTCGTCTTCTTGAAGAGGCAAAGAGCCAAGTGCAAACCGAACGTGGCAGTTGCGAACGCTCGCGTGGTGCGGTTCCTTGGAGTACTAGCCAGGCTCTTGCATGAGACAAAATTGCTATTGTTTAACAATTAAACTCCATTATCCATTGGTTGATACTCATTCTGCATAGGTCCATGCGCTTAGCACCGTTTCCTCCTGGGGTCACCAATGTTTATTTGCTAATTAATAGCATTCCATGCAATGAACTAGCCATTGCAAGTCATTAAAAGCATGCACACCTCTCATCTCTTATTGGTTGATACGTATGTCAAGAAACAAGAAACAAGGTAGAAGTTAATGCACCGCGCCTAAGTGTTTTGGGACTATTTGGTTTTCGTAAGATGACTTACACACCCAGACGGAGGGAGTAGTATAGACCTGTAAACCGGAAAGGAGTATTTGCCTTTCTAGAGATTTCAACAAGTGACTAGACTTCGGCTCAAAAAAAACAAGTGACTAGACTACACCGTGTGCAGTACCCCCTCCCCTCCGGTTTATAGGGCTCAAATCTCAAATCTCATGAACCAAGGGATTTTGCGATTGGAGGAATGTATCTCGTACTTTACAAAACTACCCTAATTAAACTCTTGCATTAATTACGTAGTTCTCTCGTTTTCCTCTCCGCCTTGGTCGATGTGCACAATATTGAGAGAGTGCTTTGATACATTTTAGTCTCATGACTAAAAGTAGTGGGACTAAAACTTGTTAGCCTCATCCATTCTTGGAATCAAATAGTAAAGAGACTAAAATCAAGTTAATGACATTTCAAAGCATCCGGGCCCGCGTGCCATCCACCAAATCACAGCAAGGTGCTACAGTCGAGACTCACCTGTCACCCCGGTGTGGCCGTCATGACCCGTCATATCACAAAACCCACACCTTTAACAGCAGTGGTAAGGTGGCCTCCACGTTGGACTGGACGAAGCAACCATCATTTCATTGGAACGCTCGTTCAAGCCCTTTCTTCCCTTTCTTGAAGAAAACCTCACTCCAGGCTACTCACTGCTGCCATTTTTCTTCTCTACCGACGAAGGAAAGGTGGGCGAATCAGTTATGCTGCTATATTTTCATTCCAATAATCTTCTTTTTGCAAAGCACCGACCGATTCTCACATCCTATTCTTTTCCCGTTTTCATTGTGATTGTGGTTTCCTTTCGATTGCTTTTTGTTTGTCAGTTCATTGATGGATCCTGGAGCACTCGACAAAGAGTTGCCAGCGGACAACCCACTGGAGATAGCGATCTCCAGGAAGTGAGCACCGACCAACGAGTTGACCATGTTGGTGGGCCAACCCATGGAGACGAAGAACTCCAAGAAACAAGCACTGGCCAAAAATATGAGGACGTTGGCGGACGAACTCCTCAAAGAAAGTTGGAAGAACAGCAAGGGCCCCACCGTGCCTACCCCAGGAGCTCTGATTGCCACCTATGTGAGGCTCAAGACCGAGTTTGAGGAGATAGTCGCCGTTGAGAAGTAGTATTCCCCTGACAAGGTGATGGCCTCCATCGAGGACGAGGAGATGGCCCCCGGAGGGATGAGATCCCCCGTTGAGTTGCACTAGGTAAAAAATAATGGCTTATTACCATAGTTGTGGTTTTTGATTATTTGCAAGGCGCTTGCTTTTTGATTATTTGCAATGTGCTTGCTAATATGTTAGTGTTGTGCAGGTGCCGGTGGTTGTCCTTGATGATTCCGATGTCGTGGCCCGTCCTGTTGGCATCGCCCCGGAGATCAATTCCGATACCGCTGTCCATCCTGTGGACATCGCCCCAGAGATCGATTCCGATGTCGCGGTCAGTCCTGTGGACATCGCCCCAGAACTCGATTCCCATGCCGCTGTCCGTGCTGTGGTCATTGCCCGAGAGATCGATGACAAGAAATAGTTGGTCGCGCTAATCCTTCAGGATAGTTTGCATTGCCCTGTGTTTAATTACCAGAACGATGTGTGTTATCAAACCATCTTAGGGCTAGTGCACTGTCTTGTGTGGGCGGATCTTGCTACTTTTGTTTGATAGTGAATCATACGATGAATCATGCGAACCCACTCCGAGTTATGGAAACAGATGTATCCTCACCAGCTTTTGATGTAATATATGGCATGCTTAGATGTAAGTTTGAACTGTTTATCATATCAGAAGGGCTTGTTTGATGATTCTGGGTGTTAGTAGGCTAGCTACTGTGCGAGCTATAGTACTTGCAAAACACTCACCGAAGAGAAATGTTGGGGCTGATGAGCTCGTGGTACGCTTATACTTATCCCTCGTCGATCAACCAATAGCCCTAGCTCCTAAAATTGTAGGCTTAGCGATCGATCAGACAATAGTCGACATACATTCAGGCCTCATTTGGTTCATAGGGTAGGAAAATCGTAGCAAAAGTACAGAGAACGTGCAACACAAAATCATAGCAGTGCAGAGACGTACTCCCTCCATTCCAAAATAGATGACCTAGGCGGGCTAGTTTGGCCTAGTGGGTTTCAGTGATATGACGTGGTACAGTGCCGTCTAGTCTTCGCGTGTGGTAGCAGTATTGCGGGTACAGTAAGTTTTCTTGAAGAAGCGGAATTCAATGAAGTCATGATGGTTCCTTCGTCCGAACAACTTACGGTGGGAAAGGTTGGGCCTGCGATACGACCGGGGTAGACCAGGATAATTTTGTGCATGGCAGGTGGACCAGGATGGTCGACGTCCCACATGTCGGCGAATGAAAGTATTCTTTCCGATATAGAGGACGAGCAACGAGTATTCATTGTTTATTTTTTATGAAAGCTATTGTCTCCACTGTTACTCCTTGACTTTGTCAATGCCTCTCTCTCCTCCACATAAGCGGGGACTACTTGCTATGCATGCAGCGGGCAGCTGGCATCTTGAGGGGCCAGGGCGGTGAGAGCGGGCTCCGGAAGCGGTCCGGGCTCCAGCATGGCCCACCTCACATTATCACCATATATTTCTTGGAGTCCGTGCATGGCGGGTGGGCTATCTCTTCTCCCTCCCCCGTTTCTCTCTTCTCAGCCAACGCCCGCTGAGCGATTAGATTTCGGCTATCGAGGGTTTATTCAATTACGGTCCCACATGTCAGTGAAACTGCAAGACAACGCGTGTCCCCTTTGGTGAGCGGCGTGCGAGCTGGACTATCGGGGTTGCGACACGTACGAGTCATAAGTGTGCCACCTTTTCCTTTAGAACTTGCGAAGCGTAACATTTTCGCGCGATCGATCGATAGAAATCCAGAACAAAATGACGAGGGCGGTGCTTTCCCGCTCATTACGCGGGCTAGTTCGAGTGATATGATGTGCTACAGTGCCGTCCACTTGCTCCATTTTTATGTAAGCAAGAGTTTACACTCGTACGCGAGAGGAGTGCGAAACACCACGGATCTGATTTTGATCGAGGGATAACTGTTCCCTGCCAAATAATGGAGGATTGTTAGCGGTTATAGCATGATAGTTAGGGCATCTCCAGCGCTGGCCCACAAATTTACACCGGCATCTGTCTGAGGACACTGATGGATGCCATCCGATGCTGCCCGCATACCTTTTGACAACTATATGAACTAAGCGGACGAAATTCATGCAAACAAAGCAAATTTCAAATTAACCGGATGAAATTAACTGGATGAAATTCATTACATTTCGAAAACTTTTCCTACAAACTGGACGAAATTCATTACATATTTCGCACAAACCATACTAAACCTACTATAAACCTAATCTAAACAATTACCGGCGCTCGACCACCAAGTCCGGCCATGAACCCGAGAAAGCCGGCCATTGCCTTTGCCTCCTCCTCATCCACCTCGATAACCTCCTCCTCCGGCCGGAGCACATGGTTATGAAGATTTCCGCCTCCATGTCGCCGTCAAGCGGCTAATCGGCCGCCGATGTTTACCCCACCAATTTTGGTGTCGACTGAGTGGAGTAGCGGTGGCCTTCCCGGGACCAGAGCAGCGGCGACCTACCGTGTACTACTCTTCCTCGCTGCCGGCTGCACCCGCGCACGCGCGCCGGCTTCGTGGTCGTGGCGGCGGAGGGCGGCCCGGGGGGTGCCGGCGATCTCCTTCATTTGCTCCTGTGACAGTACGTCGAAGAGAGCTTTGGAGCGCGCCCGGAGCGGAGCCGCCAATGTCCCTCGTCTGCTCCTGTGACAGTACGTCCAAGAGAGCTTCGGAGCGCCACGAGGCCATGGTTGAAGTGGTGCCGATAGAAGGAAGGGACCGGAGGAGAATAAGTGTGGGTCTTTGGCTATGGCTGGGAGCTGGGGCTTAAGTTAATATAGCGAGCGAATGGCAATGAGCCGCGGCAGACGGATGGACAACTGGCGCCGGAGTAGGTTCGTCGGGCGTGAATGCGGACGCTACTTCAGTGACTTAACTGCAGATGCGTTTGGGTGACTGACATGTAGGCCCAACGGGCGTCTGGCCCGCATATCAGTGACACACCAATTGCACCTGCAGTTAAGTCCAGTGAATGCGGCATTGACATTCTGGAGAGACGGTGACCGTTTCAGGCGCATGCGGACTGTTCGACTGGTCAACCATACAAATACGGAGCTATACGCTGAGCCAGCGACCATATAATCACCATATCTCGTATACAATGATCAAACTGAGCTATCAAGACAAATTCGATGACCGCCAATGCATTTTACTCGATAATAAATGACCAGGATTGAAGGGAAATCCTAATTTGCTGATGACCGCCAATGCATTTTACTCGATAATAAATGACCAGGATTGAAGGGGAATCCTAATTTGCTTCGTCTTCTATCCTTGAGCTCTTGACAAACCAATGCACTATACAGTTGTCCGGCCACTCCACCCCAGAGCTCTCACCAAGCGTCGTTCATGCCACCGCGCCGCATACTAACCGGTAACGCAGCGATTGCATCCCTCCTCGTCGAGTTCCTTGCCTCCCACGAACGCACACAAAATGGTAGGGAAGCGATGGCATCTCGTTGTGCTGAGTTCATCGCTGCTCGTGACCTCACAACTATGTGGGAGGAATTTGAAGATGCCAAGGCCGAATGGGTGGTAGAGCAAGAGGCGGCCAAAGCCGCAGAGAGGGAGCGGAAAAGTTAGAAATCACTCAAGAAAAGAGAGGCCTGTCGGGGCAAGAAACAAAAGGACGCACGCGCTGCTGCGGAGAGGTCGGCGGAGATCCAAGCATGGAGGGGTGTCGCCGACAAAGCCGGGAAGGAGAACAACGGTGTCTGGCCAGCATGTGAGAAGTAGTAGTACTAGGAGTAGTAGTTAGTGTGTGTGTCTGTGTCTGAGTACGAGCATGTACCAGTACTACTAGTTACTACTGTAGTTTTTAGAGCAAATTACCAATACATTAGCCTAGACTAAGTGGAAAAATTCCTATCCTATGCATCAAATGGCATCTCTTTCTCTATAGGAATTGAGATGCATGTCATCTCACTTCCTATGATTTTCATATTCCTATCCTATGAACGAACGGAGGCCTCTGTTGGAGTAAATACTGTAGCTAGCAGTACTGCTGGTACAGTAGTTTTCTTCAAGAAGCGGAATTCAACGAAGTCATGATGGTTCCTTTGTCCGAGCAACTTCAAAGTGGGAAGAGGGCTTGTGATTTGACGACTCATTAGTCATTGTTACTGCGGCGCGATGACCTGGGTGACTCTCCCTTGGAGTTCTATGTGCATGGCAAGTGGACCAGGATGGTCGATGTCCCACATGTTGGCGAACGGAAGTATTCTTTCCGATATCGAGGAGCAAGGGAACCGCGTGGTATAGTATCACTGCTGATTGGTTCGCAAAAAAATAGTATCACTGCCGATTTATAATTATTTTTTATTTCTAATGAATGCTAGCGTTTCAACTCTTACGACGAAGGGTGCCAAACACGGCGCGTGCTGGATGTCCCACACGTCAGCGAAAGGAGTGGGACATGAACAGTGTGGTAGAGCCCAGCTTAAAAAACAGCATGGTAGAGCGTCTCCACTTCTTCCACTTGTGGGTCGGAGACCACACGTAGTAGTACTTAGCTATATGAACGGTACAAAGTACGACCTGGAGAGAAAGACATGTCTAGTTGGAAGGTCTCGGGGCATACACGTAAACAAATATAAAAGTTAATATGAGCCTCCAACTAATATAGTAGTAGTACAGTACTTAGACACGTACTCCATAACATTACCGTGCATTGCACGTACAACATTTAGTGGTAGTACGTAGTAAGAGACAAATGCCGCCTAAGAGTTCCCTTCTTGGCCTACTTTTGGGTGTTTGGTAGAGTGTATGGAGGGTGCATGAGTCCATACTAGTTTAGCACAAATACACTAGAAGCATGCATGAAGAGAGCATGCATGAAGAGGGGTGTTGAGTTGAGCATGCATGAAGAGGGCACAACTATGCTGAGACGAGAACGCAACCAAACACACCCTGTATGCCACGCATGTTCATACCATTTGTGCCTTTCTACTCCACTTACTGCACTACATTACTCAGGTTTGTACGTCCACTCCTGGGTACATGTCCGTCTCGTAGTTCTAGTGCCATGTGTTCTTCATATAGATGGAACGATCGTTGCATAACACGTGCGCCTTGATGCTAGATGTCTCGCGTGTTGGCAAAAGGATGCACAAAGCTCACGTAAAAAAATAGAGTGGAAGAACATAGATTCCAGACGACCGAGAAGGAGCAAGGAACCTCGTGGTGGAGCGTCTGCACTCATAATATTTAATATTATTCAGCGATATAAAATTAACCAATCATCTCCACAGTGGACTGGAAGAGTACGAAACACGGCAACCCAGTGTAGTTACATCATACTAGTACATGGCTAACCCATGCTATCACCATATTTCTTGGCCTCCGTGCGACACCTATCTCTAGTAATCCAGCAGCCTGTATCGCTTCTCCCTCCTCGTCTCTATCAAAGTGCGGTGGGCTGGCGTTTCTGCCATCTATTGAGGTCGGTTAACTATCACATGTTAGATACATGCCAAGAGCATTCTAAAAAATTTCCTTTCACATTCTGTTTTCAAAAATAAAAAAATCCTTTCATGTACGAATTTCCCTGTATGCTTTGAGCAACTTGCATGTCCTATACTGCTCCTGTTTGATACTCTAACTTAGCTAGAGGTTAGACTAACTCATGACTAACCCTGAACTAACTGTAGCCAAAGAGGTGTTTGGGTGATAGGGTTAGATTGACAATAAATGCACTTCATGGAGAGAGAAAGTGATTTTTCAGTGGTCCCAATGAGAACTATCTCCAGTTAGCACCTCTTGGGTGGGATAGTTTTTTTTGGTGGGTTCGGTGCAACTTGCTCCAATTTAAACCCTCATGCTTGGATACTTTAGGGCTATTTGAGCCCCAACTAGCTCAAACTAACTCTAAACCATGGATCCAAAGAGGGCCTATGGCCAGTCTCGATGCGGAGCATTCGCGTGCACCGGGAAGCGGCGCTCTCTCGGCCGTCGCACCATTTCAAAGCTGGCGCCAGTGAGAGGTCGCCTCCGCTCTGGCCGGGCATTAATGCGGCACTGACGCTCTAGGCGACGCTGACCGTTTCACGCGGGAAGCGCGCGCTGGCAAGGGAGTATAGGTTTTGAACCGTTTCAGGTGTAGTAGTGATGGTAGTTTGCAAAACTACTCAATTATTGCACTCAGTTTCCTAAGAAATTGTGGTAAAAAACGTTACTCCACAGCCCGCTTCCCTTCTCCTTCCTGCTCGTGATTTACATGGCCATGTTAACGTGGTTGTGTCAAAAAACTGTCACTTCCTGCTCGTGATTTGTGTTATATAATTACAAGCAAGATTCTCGTGCATTGCACGGAACATCAATATGCATTTTTTTTACAAAACACCTGTTGTGATTGACCCATGCAGGAGTAATCCCATGTGTAAAAACTAATGATATCTCGAGAATTTTATCGGAAAACTGGTATCTCGAGAATGTCATCGAAAAAATGAAAGATGAGAGATAAGGCGAGGAGGGGTGGAGCATGGTGGTGACTGGTGGTCGGAATGGGCGGGGGCATGGGGATGGACGGCGCTGGCAGGCGGCAGCGGCCACCATGCATGCTAGATTGTTCCAGAGACTTATTCCTTTTTTAATTGCTGAGCAATGAGGTTGTGGGAGATAATGATGTGGAGAGAGGTGAGGGTATCTTTTGTAAAAAATTATCATAGTTTGCTTCCTATCCGTCAGATATAGATCATACGGTCTATATTACAAGATGGCAAGCACACCATCATCGCCAACTCGTTTTTTTATAAGGGTATATAGATGATAAGTTTGCTGACTACTAAAGTAAAGTGGAATCTATCCATGTTATGCAAGTAAATAAAGGTGATTGTTTATCATACGGGTAAGGTTGGATGAAGGGTGGTAGGAACAAATGCTCCGCCTAGAGCATGTGTGTGTGAGATGGAGTCTTAGTGTGTGGTGTGTGTGTGTATGTGTGTGTGAGAGAGAGAGTGAGAGAGAGAGAGGAGAGAGAGAGATGGAGTCTTAGTTTGTGTGTGTGTGTGTGTGAGAGAGAGAGAGAGATGGAGTCTAAGTGTGTGTGGTGGGGGTGCG
>NC_057810.1:695274109-695382309 GCF_018294505.1 Triticum aestivum | reverse complement strand
GCATGTGTGTGTGTGTGTGTGTGTGTGTGTGTGTGTGTGTGTGTGTGTCCCGGGGTCCTCTATGGTGGATGTAATTTAAGTGTGCATGGCTTCATCATAGAGAGGTGATGTGTATGGCAGAGGCCACCAACGATGGGGTGCGAGAGAGAAAATGCCCGTAGGAGGGAAGAGAAGGTGCGTGCGCGTGAGAGGAGTTGACATCGAGAGAACGTGTTTGTTCGAGAGACACCACGTAAGACTACTATATATCGATGGTGCATGTAGGCGGGAATTAAACAAAGGGATGGTCTTATTGGTTTTGGGGATATAGGGGAAGAGTGAGAGGCGCACGGGGTGGGGGGGTAGCTAGAAGGATATTGTTAAGTGTGAGTGTGTGTTTTGCCCATCCAGGCAGAAGTTATGTGCACAAAAGAGGAGAACAATTCGATGTGGCGTTAGGATTGAGGGTAATTAACTACGTATGGACACATAGAGACCTTGAACGTGCATGTGTGAGAGGTATACATGTATACGTGGGATGTGTGTGTGCATGCGCGCATGATCGAGATAAAAGAAAGAAGACATAAGTCCTAAGATCAACGACATGGGAGAGACGGATCGGTATGACAATATGCATGCATGTGAGAATGCATGGAAGAAGGCCCGACAATTGAGCATGTGTTTTTGTCTTTAAGAGATAGTGGCGTGGGCTGGAGCATGCATCTATGGCGAGCAGAGGGGGTGAGGTGCAACGATTGTGCAAAAGAGATCAACCTATAAATGCATATGTATGGATAGACATATATAGTGTGGGTGATAGGAAGCAAGACTCCGTGCGAGAAAGAAATGTTGACGGAGAAACTACAGATAGATACAGAGATGGAGATGCTAACTAGAGAGACATCCATTAGTCTGGGTGTCGGAGATGACCGTCGGGTGGTTCAAAGGGTGAAGTTATATATGTGTGTGAGAGGGCACTTGACTGCATGCATGTAGAGAGAAACATATGTAGTGTGCGTGATACGAATCAAGAGTGAGGGCGAGAAAGAAGGTTGATGGAGAAACAGATAAATAGAAAGATAAAGATGCTAGCTAGTGTGCGCTAGAGATAGGAGTCGAGTGGATCAGAAGGCTGGGTTATGTGTGTGGGTGTGAGAGAGATAGAGAGAGGGTGCATGTGAGTCACATACAAACAAATATCAGAGAGAAATGGGATCCAGAGAGTCAGAGTTTTGTGTCTGCGAGAGAGAAAGATATTTCACAACGAGAGTGATAGCTAGAGAGACATATGAGGGAATGCAAGATATCTCTAGGGAGAGGGGGTGTGTTTGAGCAACATACAAGAGAACAATGGAGAAATATGAGACCCTGGGAGACAGAGTTTGTGTTTGTGTGTGAGAAAGAGAAATTGAAGAGGAAGGGTCGTAGGTTCTCATATCTAAGGAGCGAAAGACATCTCTGTGTGAGGGGTGTGCGAGTGGCACACATGGGAATAGTTGAGAGAAATGAGACCCTGAGAGACAAAGTTTTGTATTTGTGTGAGAGAAAGAGATTCCACGTGGAGAATCATAGCTAGAGACACATAGCAGGGAGCGAGATATACTTAGAGAGAGATAGAGTGATGAAGGTCGATGGAGAGAGTACCGTTAGTGTGTTAAGAAGATAAAAGATCATTGTCGACATACAGGTAGCACGAGAGATGCCTGAGAGACGATGAACGCGTATAGGTCCAGAGAGATAGTCCTATATAAGCATGAGTGATAGCTATATGAGACAAATATCTGGATTAAAGGGGATTCAAATATTTAAATTGGCGATCACGACATCGATAGTATCATAACGCAAATTGGTGTATCAAACATGCATATTCATTTGAATTTGGGCACACGTGTAATGTTATATAGTTTATCCATATTGGTGATCCATAGATTCTTTAATTACAAACAATGCATGGTTTATATGCAATTAGTGTCTAAACGGGATTACACTATATGCTGCGTGTGTGAAGCACATTATACATGTTTGAGAAGTTAAAAAAACCCGCATGAAACACACATTAATTGGAGACAGTTAGCGAGGAATGCATACATTGGATTTCAACATAAAGTGGTTTCAAATATTTGAAAATCCAAATTGATGGATACAACCTTATGAATCTGAGATCATGCCATTTGTAAACCATATTTATGTATAAATGGTGTTGTGCTTTTGAAAGTATATATGTATGTATATAGAATGTAATTCCAATTGAAAATGGATCCCACCCGAAAAAAATAGTAGAATACAAACGGGATTCGAATTGAGTTGGCACAGTAAACATGCATTGTGCAAAATTTGAACGAAGTGGGGAAAGTCGCAGTAATCGCCCGAAACCAAAATCTACGAGATGGAAATCACTACTGCCTATCCCTGCCGCGCAAAGCCTATCTGCTGGATTTCTATAGGTTTCAATAGGGGTAGGTTTGTAATTTCACCCAAACGTGACGTAACCGCCTCTCACCCGGATTCATACACGATGGGCGCCAAAACACAGTTTGCCCTCGGCCGAAATCGACTCCCTCCCCGATTCATATTCATACACTGGGCGCCAAAAACAAACTCTCGTCGGCAAATATTCGGTGTATGCGAGATTACCGTCCTATCCCCAACCGACTAATGTTGTTGTGATGTACGTAGTAGAAATTTGAAACGGGGGCTAAGTTTGTAAATTTCCTCGCATTTGAGACAAGCGCGCCCTGACTACATGGTTCCCCCCTTCCTCTCTACCTCCCTTTTCCCCATTCATACTCCGTGGGCGCCAAAACACCCTCTCCACCCCACCCTCCTCCGTCCGCCGCCGTCCGCCACCCCATCCACCGCCGTCCTCCTCCACCATGCCGGAGCTGATACCCCGACGCCGCCGTCCATTACAAGAGATCGACCTCTCTCATCCACGCCTTCGGACCAGGATCCTTGCATCCCGTCCTCTCGCTTCATCCCCGCCGTCGTCCACCTTGTGGGTGCCGCTCCTACGACCGTGTCGTCCACCGCTCCCCGCCGCCACCGTCTACCCTCCTAGATCTACTTCCATGCTGCCGACAGCCATCGCTACCGCAGCACCGTCAAATTCTCACCAGATGCGTACACGGCGCCGCACCAGAGGCGGTACTCTTTCGTATCTGCTCAACTTATTTATCGCAGCAAGAAAATAGATCGCCACTGCTTTACTCTGATTTCTTGTCTTGGTTGCGAAGTTGCCTTTGTCTGGTTTGCACCTCCAGATCCGCCATGGCATGCTCAACACTATACTCCCAATGCTTATGGTTTTCCCCTTTTATATTCCACACTAGTTAAATCATAGTAGACTAAATTTCAAAATTGGGTCAGTCGATTTTTCAGAGCTCGCAGGAGTTCGCCGGTGCGATCCAAGGGGCTCGGGTGGTTGTGGGGCCTTGCCGAACAAAGAAAACTCGACGAGGTTGGGGGGTGGGGTGGCGAAGGAACACAGGCGGTGGGGGCCGGTGGTCCGGCCGGCGGCCCGTGCGGTGTTCTGTATGGGAAGAATCACAGACGAGGAAGAAGAAGGGTTAGGAGACGTAGGATCTTCATCCAACCGCCTGAAATGGTCGAGAGACAGCTGGGAGTTGCATTCTTAATGCGCTCTGGTTCATCATGTGTGGGCATTGCGCAACCAACATTTTATTATCCAAAATCTGCTTGCTCTTCTTTACCATGTTCGATAGTGCTGGCCTGTACGCGATCGATAGGCTTTCAATTACTAGCGGCAATCAACACCGTATTTTCAAGCCAGTTCCACTTTCCCGATTTATATATCGTGGTTATGGTGTACCCCTGTTATGTACACTATGATCTGCCTAGTTGTTGTGTGCTCTTGTTATCATGGTTTGGCAATAAACTATCTATACAGTATATTATGAACCTATCATCTGCCAGCTATCCTTACTTCTGGAGCCTATTTTTTGTGTACTTGTGCCAGATTATATAAATGCACGCACGATATTACAGCACACATGAGCTCTCTCATCAGAATCCAGTGATAGCACATAAGTGTTTACAGGGGCGCCCCTATATTAGAATATCATCTGCATTACAAAGATAATCTCACAACTATTTATGTTTTCATGGTTCCCAGATATTATACGCAATTACAGTTAATATCAGAATCCGCGCATCAGAAGAATGGTGTGGAACACTGCAATGACTTACAATATTGGCACCAAGGCATTGAGTGCCATTTTGGAAGCAATGAAACTCGTACGCTCCCCACCTGTTGATTCTTGTTCAGAATATCATTCTAATGACTATTCTAACCTCAAGGAGTCAAAGGCAGATGGCCTGTCCTGTTCACCCATCAAGGTGCCTGTTCTAATTTGGCAAGGTTTTATTGATTGCGCGTATCTTGCATATGTTGTCTTGCATTTCTTCTACTTTGTTACACCACCATCTGCTTAGTTTACTCATCATATAACTCGAGATGCTATGCCCATCCATTATCAATACATATTCCATCTGTCGTCAAACCATGTTTTTCCACTCAAATATTGTTCTTGTGCATCAGACATCAAAACGGAAGAGGGTGATTGCCGAACCTGAAGGAGCACCAGCAAAGTCCTTGAAAAATGTGGTGGTGCCGGAGAAATCAGACAGCGCCCCACTTATATTGGCTGTATAACCAGTGACACAAAACATAGGACCGACTCCAGCAGACTGTACTCATACTTCACTGGCCACACCACTAGCCCCACCACATAGGACCTGCACTCCAGCAAAAGGTATACCGATTTCATTTTCCATAGCACCAGCCGTACCACAAAAAATCCCACTCCAGCAAAAAGTACAGCAAGTCCACCGGCCGAAGACCTATCCCAACTGCAGAGACGGACAATTCCTGCAGATTGGAACCCCATTCCATTTATTCCCAGATTAAAAGACAATGCTTTCAATGTTGTTAGGGACTACGTGCATATATTCCCATCATGGGAAGATTATAGTGAAGACAAACACCATTTTCACATCTTCCTGTCCAACTTACGTGTAAGTGCTACTATTCATGGTTATTATTTTCCTATTTTCTGCTGATCGAACACATCAATGATTTACATTACATTGTTGTAGCTAGGTGAGGGTCAATCTGGATAGTCATGACGAGCAAAGCTTGCTTGTGCTTTTCAAGGAAGCATTGCAACAGTATCGGTGTTACCTGAGGAAATCACACTTTGATGGCAAGTCTATAAACGAATTTCCGGTGAAGTCTCCTGTGCTAAATTTAGAAGACATTGAATGGAAAAACCTTGTTATGCACTGGTCTCATTCCCAGGATGAGGTATTGTCTATGAAATCACATGACAATTTGAACTTCTACTTTTCCGCATGTGCCTTACGGATCTTTTTTGCAGGAAATCAGCTCGAAGAAGAATTCCGGTTTGAAAAGAACGCCAGGATATTGCAAATATGCTGCCCGCTGCTTTGCTCTTGTTAGTACCTATTGTCCTGTATCACTGTACTTGCATACATACCTCATTCATTATGTGACAGCAGTATGCATTATAGCTTGCTTATCAATTGTTCGCTCCAAATTATCTGATCTGTATGAATGGTTACATTAGTGTAGAATATATCCAATGCCAATGAATTTTTTTAGCTCTGCATTGTTCTTGTAAGTACATGTTGTCCTTTATCAGTGTACTTATATTGACAGGTAGTTGTTCATGTACCATCACTCTGCAGCTTATTTTCCTTTGCCCTCCATTTTCTACACATCAGATCTATATTTACTCTTACCATAAGGTTGGTACTGAAGAAGTTTAGCTGTGCATTGCTCTTGGTTGTGCCTTTTCCCTGTATCGCTGCACATACATTTATAGCTACTTGGTTATGTAGCATCACTCTTCATCTTATCTTAAATATTCTCCATTTTTTCGTATATAATCACATCTATATTTACTCTTAAAAAATGTAGAATAAAGGCAATGCTTATGAAGAACATTCTGTGGTAAACTTCTTGAATTGCCCCCCCCCCCATCAGCATGGACAAGGGCTTTATAGAGCCTGTCTTCACCAGTAATGTAAGTTTGTCCTTCTCAAGCCTTCAAACTTTGTTGTGTATATTTGGTTAGGCATGACTGCAACAGCTGTTTATTTTTGGTGTTTGCATCAAATTGCATGTTTAAAGTTTATTATGTAGTTCATAAACAAAAGTTTGTCCTTATCAATTTAAGTTTTCAGTTGTACAACCAAGTTCCTTCTTCATACCATGTAAATTAAACTATACAGAGCAAGTGATCTTATTTTGCACTGCATGTATGCTTATGTTCTTCATCTATAATCCAGTGGTGTGGTGAACCTACCCACTACGGCACAATGTCATATTCTGCAATGTCTTAACTATGAACAATGTCATATCATTCTACTATTATTTAAACCGCCTCTTTATTTGCCAATCTAAAATGGGATAAATTGACAGCACACTAACCATTGATACTTATGAGTTCTTGATCTGTAATCCAGTGGTGTCGTGAAGCTACCAACTCCTTCACAATGTCAATTCCTGCCATGTCTTGACCTGAACAATTCCATATTGTGTTAATGCAATTTTAAACTGTGTCACTTTATTCGTCAGTAAGAAATGTGATGAATTGTCAGCACTGATACTTTTATGTGCAAAACCTGTCATCTATCTGCTTGTTTATCTTTCAGAGTGAGGAAGATATAAGTGTTGAACAAGCGCAGTCTCATCATCTTGCTCAGCTACTTGCGCTGCAGCTCCCCAGCAGGGCTAACCTTTCTTGAACTCTATTGAAGTGTTGTCGGTTTTGTATATTATTTTGTCCGCGTGTTTATTTGCACTGGTGGCGATCTTTGATGCCCAGTGTATGTAATCTGCTGTCTGCTTGTGCTTTATTATCATAGTGGCGAACTTTGATGCCCAGTGGATGTAATATGACGTAATTTCTTTATTGTATAGTCTAGGTTTTTTCTTATTCATGATGCTGCAGTTATTTTACTGTATATATATCATGTCTTCGCAGTAAACCGGCCAAACCGTAAAATTACGGTACATAATCAGGCCGTCGTGCAATCACGATGTATGATCCGCATCATGGGCCCCGTCAAACTGGCCCACTAGTAGATTCGGGCTTTAATAGGCCGAGTAACCCCCGGCCCTCTTTTCGCAAGAAAACTCAATGGACTTTTAGGAGGCTGAGAAGTAGGTTGGGCCTGAAACGTGCCGAATAGCTCACGGGCCGGCGGCGGCCCGAAATGGACCCCGGTCCATGATTGTGCGAATCAATTCACGGGCTTTTAACAGGCCAAAGTTGTCTTGGTCCTTGTTTGGCCCAATCAGATATCGGCTGCGAGCAGGCCGGATGCAAACCGGGCCGTAGTTAGGCCCAACTATATGACGGGCTTTTAACAGGTCGAAATTAATATAGGGCTAAAATGTCAAATGGGCCCTTAACAGGCCGAAACTAATATCAGGCCGAATTACTAAATGGGCCTTTAGCAAGTGGGCCCACAAGCATAGCTTCCAGTCAACGGGCCAAATCTAATATGGGCCATAATTGAGCCCAAAGCCTCTTAAAGGGCCGGACCTGATCTGGGCCGTGATTTGGCCCAGAAAGTGGGAGGCTTTTAACGGGCCGGATCTTATATGGGCCATTACTAGGCCCGGAACGTGGCAGGCCATTAATGGACCGGATCAATTATGGGCCGGCATTTGGCCCAAAACATGGCAGCCAGTTAATGGGCCGGCCTACTAGGGTCCTCAAAATCTTGTGGGCCTACAGCTGGGCCGATCCATTAATGTCGGCGAAATCTCATGGGCCTTTAGCTGGGCGGGCCCATTATGATCCGCAAGAATTTTATGGGCCTTTACCTGGGCCGGGCCATTATGGCACACAAAAATCTTGTGGGCCTTTACCTGGGCCGGCCTATTATGGCCCGCGAAATCTTGTGGGCCTTTAGCTGGGCCAGCCCATTATAGTCCGCAAAATCTCGTGGGCCTTTAACTGGGCCGACCCATTATGGGCCGCTAAATCTTGTGGGCCTTTAGTTGGGCCGGCCCATTTAAACTTGATTGGTCGTGCCACGTGTCAACGTATCATAGGCGCCTTCTGTCCAATGAGTGGATGACATCTGTCCCAACGATGAGCCGACACGTGTTTCCTCCAGCCAATGATGATTTTACACATGGAAAATCCCCATTGGTCGGGGCTATTAACGGGTTATCGGATCCAAAACCCAACCCGATAGCTTAACGGTGTTCCGTTACGGTGGATGCCACATGTCGGTCACCCTTGACGAAAGCACTTCTGTGACACGCGATTTATCGTCATAGAAGTGGACACTTCCGTGATGATAATTTTGGTAATGTCATCGAACACATCTACGACAGCACAGGTATGACTATCTTGATTTTGTCATAAATTTGTCATGGATGTACATGCATGACAAAGAACGCGACCTACTATGACAAACACGTATCATCACGGAAGTGTATTTTTTTTGTAGTGTAGGACCGATATGGTTAGGGTTAGAGCATAACGTAATCTCGGTGAGACCGATTACACAAACTCGGTGAGACCGATTTTGGTAATAAGCTAACCAGAGAGTTGGTCAGGTAAACTCGGTGGGACCGGTTCGCTCTTTTCAGTGGGACCGAAATGTTACGAAAAGGAAATAGAGAGTTTCCATTGCAATCTCGGTGGGACCGATCGCTCATCTCGGTGAGACCAAAACGTTATGAAGGGAAATAGAGAGATTACAATCCCATCTCGGTGAGACCGAGATCCCTATTGGTAAGACCGATTTCCCTAGGGTTTGTGGCAGTGGCTATGACATTTGAACTCGGTGGCGCCGGATAGAAAGAATCGGTGGGGCCGAGTTGGACTTCGGGTTTAGGTCATATGTGGATGTGGGAAAGTAGTTGAGGGTTTTGGAGCATATCACTAAGCACTATGAAGCAAGAAACTCATTAAGCAACACCTCATCCCTCCTTGATAGTATTGGCTTTTCCTATAGACTCAATGTGATCTTGGATCACTAAAATATAAATGTAGAGTCTTGAGCTTGAAGCTTGAGCCAATCCTTTTATCCTTAGCATTTTGAGGGATCCACTTTTCTCATCCATGCCATGCCATTCATTGAGCTTTCCTGAAATATTTGTCTTGGAATAGTATTAGCTCAATGAGCTATATGTTGTTAGGAATTACCAAAACCACCAAGGGATAGTTGCACTTTCAGTCTCCCCCTTTTTGGTAATTGATGACAACATATAGATCAAAGCTTCGACAAATGATAATAAGATTGAAAAACATCGTCGCTTTGAGAAGTATGTGAAATGTGAGAGCTCCCCCTAAATTTGTGCACAGTTTAAGATTTGCTTTGGATTGCAAATGCACATTGAGTTAGGTTCATGAGGTACTCTCACATGTCACATACATCTTGGTGGAGCGCTCAAAATGATAATATTCAAAATAGATGCACTCATCACCAAGCAAAGTGAATGATCATATAGAGATAAAAAGGATAATGTCATCCAACAAGCATTAATGTAGCATATGATCAAACACATGATCATCATTGTATCACACAGGCAATAAAGTATCTCAAGCAAGCAAAAGCAAATAAAGTTCAACCACAAAGACAAGAGAGAACAAAAGCAAACTCTCTCTCTCGAAGCCTATGATCTATACATTTTTCTCCCCCTTTGGCAACAAGTTACCAAAAAGTTCCTAGAAAATGCATAGTGATATGTCGTCTCTCAGGTTTGGTCTTGATGTGGTGTTGTAGATATGACTCCAAGGACAAAGGCATCAGTTGATGAAGTTGGAGCTTGTGGAGTAGATGCTGGAGCTGGTGGCACTGAAGCTATAGCAGGTGCAGATGATGTTGCTCTTGTGTCTGTCACAAGCACAGCAGCTGATCTCTGAGCTCTAGGCACTCTAGCAAATGCCTCAGTGGTTGTCTTCCCCTTCCACTCCTGCATGTCATCTTGGAGTTGCTCAACAACAGACTGGATCTCAGTTACTTTCACATCCAAGTCATAGAATTTCTATTCCCTGATCCTCTCCAGGCTCTCCTGGTTTTGAGTTAGGGTGGCCAACCCTTTCTCAATCCTTAGAGTGGATGCTATCAAGTAACCAAGTTGGTCTTGTTTGCTCTTCAGGAAGTACTCAGATGCCTCATCAATTGTTGGCATCTTGGTAGCCTTCTCAGTCTTTGCCTTCTCCTTCTTCTCTTGTGCTTGCACTAAAGATGGTTCATTTTCATCCATAACCACTTGGTTGTCCTCAAAGTCTGGATATATAGGCATGTGATCCTTGTCCAACAAGAAAGTGCCAGTGCCCATCTTGGAGTTAATCAGCTCCTGGATCTGTGGGACATACCCACAACTTCTCTTCTGGTCTGCAGCTGTCCTCTTGATAGTTTCAACAATGAGGCTCATGACCTTGAACTTTTGAGGCACATCAAACAAGTGTAGCAGATTAATAGCATGGCCTCTGATCATGTAATGATCACCTGACTTGGGCAAGAGTGTGTGCCTGAGGATCCAGTTGATGGTTGGCAGTCCTGACAGAAGAAAATGTATAGATCCAAACTTGTGAGTCTCAAGTGCTTTATCTGGGATCTCCTTGTACATATGTGCCATAGAGTTGTGATCCATTTTCTTCTTGGCATAGACATCCAAGTCATCTTCTTTCTCCTTTGGTGCATTGATCATATTTGCCCATTCTTCTATAGTAGACTGGTACCTTGTACCTTCAGACATCCAAACTATTCTGCCATCTGGATAGAAATGTGATGTGGAGTAGAATTGCATTATGAGCTCATCATTCCACTTTGTGAGCTTCTGCCCAACAAAGTCATCCACTCCACAACCCTTTAAGTTGTCAAACACTCCTGGGTAGTGTTCCTCATTCTCCTTGATGTATTTCCAATCTACCCATCTCATATCACAGACTATTGGTTTCTTGTCCAGCAGCACAGTCTCATAGAAGTCCTGCTGTTCCTTTGTATGAACCTGTAGTCCACAATAGTTCTCCTTCTGACTGCATAAGGATCATTCAACCTCCACTGTCTGAGTCCTGCATCCTTTCTCAGCTTCATGTTCTCAGCAACAGGATGAGCATCGTTATGATCTGGAATCTTAGGCTTCAACTTTCTCAGAACATGCTCTTCATCTTCTTCTTCTTCTGCAACAACTTCAGGCACTAGGGCCTTGTTCTTTTCAGTAGCTGGGATGTTCCTGGTATTCCTCTTGGGTGCAGTCTTGGGCTTGGAAGCAGCCTTAGGTGCTTCTTTGGGCTTTGATGAAGCAGCCCCTGACCTTATGGCATCTCCCATGAGCTTCTGAGCTTTGGGAGCTGGAGCAACAACCTCTTCTTCTTCTTCCTCTTCCATTATGGAAGGCTTCCCAACAACACTGGTCATGGTCTTCTTGACCCTTTCCTTCCTCTTCTTTTCAGCCAAAACTGGCTCCTTGGGTTCTGATCTCTCAGTTTCCTGAGTTGATGCTCAGACTTTCAGCATAGGAGTCCTCTTGGCAGGAACTTTCCTGTTCAGACCTGGCTTGGTGGTTGCAGCAGTGCCATACTCCTTCTTGAGCACTTTCCAAGATGTGGCTTCATCCTCTTCTGCCACATAGTCTTCATCCTCAGAGTTTGAGGTTTTCTTCTTTCTGGCCATGGTGGCATCTTTGGGTAAGTTTCTTGGGGTGCTCCTGCTGCCATCATCTGAGGAACTAGAGGGACTAGTGCCCTCACTCATAGGAATCTGCTCCTCTTCCCTGTTCTGGCTGTCACTTTGATCAGACATGCTGCAAACACTGACTGCTGACCCTGTGAATAGATGTAGATGAGATAGAGAGGATAAGCATCACAAAATACAGAGGTTTTTGCAAATGTTTGAGTTAAAAACTTAGTTTTAGTTTTCCACCAAAAGCATTTCGGATCAACCAATTTGTGAACTCGGTGATACCGAAGCAGCTTTAGGAACCTAAACTAGTGAACTCGGTCAGACCGAGTCACAGTTCGGTGGCACCGAGACTGCTAGGGTTTCACAAAGTTCTGAACTCGGTCACACCGATTTGCAATTCTCGGTCACACCGATTTGCAATTCTCGGTCAGACCGAGAATCACAAGTGCAATGGCCTTGGCCAAATCGATGGAACCGATTTCTACAACTCGGTGGGTCCGAGATGGTTTCGGCGGAAACATAACCCTAAATTTTCAAATCAAACCTAATCTACGGATTGTTTTGACTAGATGAGATAGTTTCAATCGTGGCAAGATTCATGTCAAACACAATGTGCTAGGAATCAGATGGGGATAGCACAGTGATCAAGTCCATACCCTAGCTCGGCGATGGACTCGCTACGGCGGCAACGGCGGTGGAGATTCCCGTTGACGGCGGCGGAGACCAGCGGAGGGTGGCGGCTGGCGATGAGGAGAACGATCCGGAGACCCTGGAGGCAGAGCAGGCTGAGCGCGGGCGAGACTATTTGGAGAAATTTCCAAAAATTTTGGCCTTGGTTATATATAGCCCCACCTTGTCGGTGTGACCGAGTGGAACAACTCGGTGGCACCGAGATGCATTACTGCAAGCAGTTACTGCAACTCGGTGAGACCGAAATGTTCAAATCGGTTGCACCGAGATTGAGATTGAAAACCTAGATCGACTTAGTGATCTCGGTATGACCGGAATGGAAGAATCGGTCGGACCGAGACGCACAAAGAAGTTTTGGAAGTTTAAGTCTATGATGAATCGGGGACTCCGAGTGCTCCTCAAACAGAGTGGTTCGAATCTGACTTGATCAAATTTTGTGATGTAGCATGAATAGAGTTTGAGACAAGAAAAGCATAGATAGCTAGAGAAGGTTCTTAGGCATTCTTGTCCATCCACTTGGCCAAAAGAAAAGGAAGCCAAACAAGCAAAACTACAAGTGGATGTCCTTGAATGAGTAAAATATGCACCCAACATGCTCACACAATAAAATGACAAATGAAATATGTGGCAAAGCATGCACAACCAATTCTAGCATCTATCAAGCAATTGATGATGACTAGATCATCTATATATGAGTATATTGACTTAGGAGTCAAATGAGAACATTTGATCATAGGTCATACCCATCGTTTAAGCTCAAGTGGGGTTACCACTTTTACATAATGCATTGATGTGTTCACACCATTAGAGTTGCTTTAGCTCAATTCTTAGAGTAAAGCTCCCCCCAGATGTGAGATCCCCCTATAGAGGGATGAACTAACCTTGGGTTTTGTCGAAGATGACTTCATGTAGGTATTGAAGATGTGGATGCTCAATGTTGATGTAGATTGTTTGGAGCAATCCTTTGGAGTGAATTGCACTTCCAACACCTACACAGGTTACTCCCACAAGGAACAAACAAGGATATCCATAGACATAGAGTGATGCACACACAAGATGATGTTTATGAAAGCATTAGGTTACCTTGTCCCTTGTCTTACCAACAAGAGGGTTTGTGACTCCTTGAACTAGTGCAAGATGTGGAAGTTGATTGCACGTGTCCTTGCCAAAATGATATGAGTGAAGAATGTTGGCGGAGTCACCCTCAAGAACTCTCTAGTTCTTATTCTTCGGGATCCACACCATGTTGATGGGAATCCTTGGAGTTGTAGTTGTACTTGATGAAGTAGAGCTTGACGTAGTCTTGGGAATCCACTTGACCAAGGCCTTGGGAGCTTCTTCAAATGCATCAATCTCCTCTTGAAGCTCATCCTTGCCTTTTTGCTTGTGGTCTTGTGGTGGAATATCATCTTGAGCTTGTGTCCCTTTGAATGAAGTAGGATCATACTTCTCTCTTTGAGGAACAACTTCGTCTTGGGGTATTGATCTTCTTCTCACTCAACTCCATTGGTATTGAACTTTCGTTCAAAACCAACACCTTGTTTCTTCCAGTGCCTTCCTTGCTTGCGTACAATTTCCTCAAATTGCTTACTCCCGGCAAGGCTCTTGTAAACACCTTTCTCTATGATTTCGTTCAATAAGCTATTTTCTTGCTCAAGTGTAACTTGGCTAAGAGAATCATTAGTGGAATCAATAGAACTACTAGAAGCAACAACATTGGATTTAGCATGATGATTGTTACTACTAGAGGAAGAATCCTTCTTGTTTTTGTTACTAGACTCGACTTGAGGCATGTAAGTAGATAAGAGTAAATGCTTGGCAATGTAGGAAGAACTTTTCTTGCGAAGATCATCATTGATTGCCTTTAAGAACTCATGCTCTTGCTCAAGATTGAGCCTTTCAAAGTGTAACTTATCATGAGTCCTTAAAAGTTCTCGATGATCCCCTAAGATAGTTTCATGAGCTAACTTAAGAGTGTTTAGTTCTTTAGTTAAGAGCTCAATCTTTGAGCTGTGGGGGGAGTTCTTTCAGTCCAAGCTCGGCACGCACGTCGCCGGCGTGTCGGCCTAGTGTGGTGCCTTCATCATGATGCGGAGATCGGTGGCCGACAACCCGCTCCCCACCATCTCCCTGATTAAATCGGTGAAGATGTGGCAACGGTCTTATTTTTATGTGAAGAACGTCGCCCCAGACGGCGACTGGGTCAATCTGCCGCCTTACCAAGCCGGTGCACCGGCTGGGAGGCTCCCCAGCTGGTCCCACCGGGTCAAGACGCTGACTCCCGCTGGCGCCGCCGCCGTCGCGCAACTCCGAGTACTGACATAGTCGGAGGGTCTGACCGGGGCCGACCTGCTGGCCGCCTTCGTGGCGCGCCGAGTCCTCCCGCTCCAAGGCCGACCTCATTTGATCTGTCAGATGAGCGGCCACCGGGATCCGAGTCGGCTGTGCTCCAAGGACATGCCCCACGCGGAGGTGGCGGACATGGTGAATTACATCGCGGGCTGCAGTCTCACGGTGGATTGGCGATTCGGCAAGCAGCCGTACTCACGCGCCAACCCCCCGCCTGTTGTAAGTCGTCTCTCTTCTTCTTTTGCAGCCGAATCCGACTTTTGATCTTCTTGGTTTTTCTTGAGTCAGAATCCCCTCATCCAGCCTTCAGCCGGCACGCGGGCCCGGCCCGTCAGTTCGTCCCCGACCGAGCGGAGAGCGACGTCGACGACCCTGACTTGGGGGCCGCGACGATGGAGGCCGACGCCGAAGGAGGAGGAGGAGGGAGAGGAGGAGGCTTTAGGCCCTCGGCCACCTTTGCCGACTGGCCTGATGACGACGCTGAGGGGGAAGTCGTCCCGCCCCGTTCCTCCGCCGGCTTGGATGGTCAAGGCGGCGTGAAGAGGCGCCGGGCCGGGCCGAGCTTGCTTGGCGGCCGGTCGAAGAATATCAAGGGGGCGGCCGCCGCAACCAAGCGGGAGGAGGCGATCGTGAAGGCCAACTGCTTCCGTAAGGAAGTGAAGAAGCCACCACTGGTCTCCGCGTAAGTGCTTCCGCCTTTTGTCTTGTTTTCTACTGGTGAATCTTGTCCAAATCTTTTACATGCCTTCCTCGCTTCAGGGCTCCCCTCACCTTTCAGAGGGTCGCCGCCGCCTCCGTCATGGGGTCGGCAGAGACGTTCACCACTACTCGGTGTATTGACCCCGCCGCCGACCTCCGGGAGGCGACGGAGCGAAACGCGCGGGAGAAGCGTGACGAGGACGAAGCCGCCCGCCTGGAGAAGACGGAGGCCGAGAAGGCGGCGGCCTCCGCCCAGAGGAAGCTGGATGAGGCCGAAGCCGCCGTTGCGGCAAGGCGGCGAGCTGAGGAGGCCGCGCACCGCCAATCGACGTTGCTCGTCATCCCGCTGAACTCTGCGCTGCAGCCCCTGGAGTTCACGGGGCAGACTGGGGAAGCCGGCGGCGAGAACCCCATCATGGAGAGGGAAAGCGGCAAGGCCTCCATGTAGGACACTGCCGTGCCGCCAGCACCGCCTCCGCCGCCGTCCGGGAGTGTGCAGGGTAAACAGCCGACAGGCCCGCCGGTGCCGCCGACTGAGGACGAGTCCGTGGTGAGGCTGCTCCTCCAAGTCGCCTCGCCAGCGCGCCGCCGCCTTGAGAAGGCGACTTCAGCGCCACGCCCCCTGGAGACCGGCGCCGCCAGCTCGGCCATCCCAAACGCCGAGGCGACGAGTGCAGCGCCCGTTGGGTGGGTGCGAGGAGGCGGCATGGGCCCGCTGAACCAGGCGCTTCTGGATGTTCAGGCGAAACTGCGAGCCGAGGGCGACGCTATCCAGACCTACACCAAGGCGCATCTGGTGTCGCGAGCAGCCGTCCGGGTGTGCTTTCATTTTTGACTTTGTTTTTCCTTGTTCTTCTCTGTGGGGGCACGCCAGCGCACCCACTGGGTGTAGTCCCCGAGTTTCGGGTCGGCTACTGAGCAGGCGGCCCGAAACTTCATCTGCCGAGTTCCAATACTTATCTTTGTCTAAAAATTCTTGTCACAGGAGTATCACAACCTCCGCGTCACTGCCTTCAACCGCAATGTCGAGGAGCTGGGCAGGCGGACTGCCGACTTGTCGGAGAGCCGAAGTGAGTCCTGCTTCTTCTTCGCGGGGCGCGCTGGCACACCCGCGGGCTGTAGTCCCCGAGATTCGGGCCGACTGCTGAGCAGTCGGGCCGGATCTTCCCGGCGACCTTCTTTGTTGATGACTTAATGTCTTTTCTTTTTTATTCTTCAAAGGCCAACGTCACTCTTCAGCAGCAGCTGGGCGAAGCCAACACCACTTTGCGCGCCAAGGGGGAGGAGTGCAGCAAACTCGCCGCGGAGCGCGACCTGCTGGCTGCGCAGCTGGTGGAGCAAAGGGAGCTGCTCAAGAAGGCGCAGGACGAGGCAGAGAAGAGAGAGACTGCTCTCTTGGCCGAGTTCGAAAGCGAGCGCTCCTTCTGGATCGACAAGGAGGCATAGCTGACCTCCGGCTTCCATGAGATTGAGGACATCGTCGACGGTGAGTTTCTTTGTTTCCTTTCTTTCTTTGAGCCTTCGACTATGGGTCGGGCTGACTCCTGATTTTTTGACTTGCTTCTTTTCCGTCTTGGCAGACTTCTTCCCTGGCCACTCGTAGGCGGCCACTCAAGCCATCGAGGCTGATCGCGAGGCGCGGAGGGCAGATGGTGCGGAGATTTCCGCCAACGCCCCCCGGACCCTCGATGAGCGGCTTCTGAGCATCGAGGCTCGTCTGCGGCCGGCCCATTGTATGTTGCGTCGGCTTCAACATGCCGGCGCCCAGGCGATTGCTGCCCTGTGGCCAGACATGCCGGTTCTGCGCACTCCCAGTTGGACTGCCGAGTGGCTGGAGGTCATGGCTGGTCGTCTTGAGGCTTGGAAGGGTTCCTCGGCCCGGGCTGGAGCGCGCCGGGCCTTGGAATTCGTCAAGGCGTGGTATCCAGGGCTGGACCTGGACCGACTGGCCGTGTTCCGGTCAGAGGCCCAGGCGGAGTTGGTAGCTGTGGAAGACGCCCTCGTCGCGCATGCTGCAGCGATCGCCGACTACGCAGACACCAGCGTCTTCATCCCTGATCGGGCTGAAGACGGCAGGGAGGCGCCACCGGAGTGGTTCGGGATGAACCCGGATTACGACGAGGACTCGGCGGAGGTGATCGGTTCCAACGCCGAGGAGGAAGGCAAGGCGGAGGACGGAGGTGAGACGGAGGCGCCAGAAGACGGAGTGGGCGACCAGCCTCAGCTCGATCGCGCCTCCAGCAACGAGCCGCGCCCGACCGAGCCGGCTGCCACCGGAGATGATCAAGCCGAGACTGTTCAGCCGGCCGCCCCGGCGCCTGACACCGCCGTCTCTTCCGACCCTCCGAACCCGTCTGCCGCTTCCTAGGCTGCCGTCTTGCCTTCATTTTATCTGCTTTAGTAGTCTTTGAAGAACTTGTTAATTCGAACAATTCCACCCGCGGGGTGTATTTTGAACTTCTGCTTGAAGACTCGGCCAAGGGCCTATGTTATGTAAATATTTATCCGAGTTCTATCTTTCCTTTCTCATTGCTCTTTTGGCTTTTTCCTTTTTCACCTTCCCTTAGTCGCCGCCTTGCCAGTCCCACAGCCACTCTGCGGACCGCCTCTGGATCAAATGCTTGGCTACTTTGGGAAGGCAAGTACTTGGCCATTTTTTAGAGTCTTTTAACAAGTTGGATAGAAAGCGGCAAGCCAACTGCTCAAGAGTCGGCTTTGCTAAGAGAGGCTGGAAGCCGGCTTAGGCTATGCTTATGCTTTGAGTCCTTAGCCATTTTTCATGTGGGCGCCCATTCTTCCTTACTCCTGCCCACCAATCAGTCGCTCTGCGAGCTGCGGCTTCTGACAGGAGACGGCTTAGGCACCACACTCTACTTGTCCGACTGCAGGAAGCATTTCATAGCGCGAGGCGGCGAGTCCCCGGGCCGACTAGTCGAGCCCGGTGCCAAGCGGCATAACAAAGAGTAGTATACTCGAAGGCATAATTCTTATCATACAGATAACAAAAAGGGCAGTCCCCGAGCTCGTCTCGAGGGGGGGGGGCGAAGTCTTGGTACTTTAATACAAAGGGTAGCGTGATACATACTGCATCAACTGTAAAATCTTCGGAGAAGATTTGCATTCCATGGGCGTTCTGTCTCTTTGCCGGAATCGTCCCTCTTGCGTGCTCGGGGCTTCTGAGCGTCGATCAGGTAGTAGGAGTCGTTGCCCAGCACTTTGCTGATAATGAAGGGGCCTTCCCAAGGTGCCGATAGCTTGTGCTGGCCGGCTGTTCGCTGGATCAGTCGGAGCACAAGGTCGCCCTCTTGGAAAGATCTCAGCCTGACCTTCCTGTTGTAGTATCGTCGCAGGCTCTGCTGGTAGATGCTGGAACGGCTGAGTGCCAACAGCCGGCCCTCTTCCACCAGATCAACGCCGTCTTGACGTGCTTCTTCTGCTTCCTCCTTGGTGTACATGGTGACTCGCGGGGAGTCGAACTCTATGTCCGTCGGGATGACGGCTTCAGCACCGTAGACGAGGAAGAAAGGTGTGAAGCTGGTTGACTTGTTTGGAGTCGTGTGCAGACTCCAGAGGACGGCTGGCAACTCGTCAAGCCAACAGCCGGCCGAACGCTCCAGTGGTTCGATCAGCCGAGGCTTGATGCTGGACAGGATGAGGCCGTTTGCTCGCTCTACTTGGCCATTTGACTGCGGATGGGCAACGGACGCTAAGTCCAGTCGGATGCCCTGTGTCGCACAGAAACGGGCCAAGGCACCTTTGGTGAAATTTGAGCCATTGTCAGTGATGATGTTGTGTGGTATGCCGTACCGAGTCGTGATGTTGGCGATTAAAGTCACTGCAGTCGGACCATTAAACTTCTTGATGGGCTTTACTTCTATCCACTTGGTGAACTTGTCCACCGCGACAAGTAAGTGAGTTAGGCCGCCTTGTGCTGTTTTGAATGGTCCCACCATGTCCAGGCCCCAAACTGCAAAGGGCCAGGCAATGGGGATAGTCTTGAGTGCGGAAGCCGGCTGATGTGGCTTGGAGCGGAACTTCTGGCACCCTTTGCACTTTTGGACCAATTCTTTGGCCTCTTCTAAGGCGGTTGGTCAGAAGAAACCGTGTCGAAAGGCTTTGGCGACGAGTGCTCTTGAAGCCGCATGGTGGCCGCACTCGCCTTGATGGATGTCTTTGAGAATTACTTGCCCTTGCTCTGGCTCGACGCAACGCTGGTAGACACCAGTGACGCTGCGCCTGACCAACTCTCTGTTGACTATGGTGTAAGCTACCGCTCGGCGTTGTACTTGCCGAGTCAGGATTTCATCAGTTGGCAGCTCTTTGCTCACTAGGAACTTGAGGATGGGTTGGGCCCATGAGGGTGCTGCTATTTCTTCCACTGCCAGTACTGCGACTTGGACGAGGGCGGCTGGGCTGGGAGGCGGCGGACAGGAGTCCGCGGCCGCTTGCTGGATTGATGAAGTTCCCGGGCCGACTGGTGCAGTCCCCGGGCCGAGTTCTGGAGTCTTCGGACTAGTCGCCGCAGTCCCCGGGCCGGGTTCTGAAGTCCCCGGGCCGGCTTCAACTACGACGTTCTTGGAGCCATTTGTAAGAATTCTCGTGCCGCCTGCTGGGGCTCTTGAGTTGGATCCGACTTCTTCGGGGGGAGCCGGCACAAAGATGGAGTCTGATTCTGGTGAAGGCTTGACAGACGGCTTGGGGAGGCGCCGAAGGGCGACGCCAGATGGTATTGCTTGGCGGGTGGAGTCGATTCGTGCCACGGCGTCTGCTTGGTCATTGTCATTTCTTGGCATGTGAAGGAACTCACACCCCTCAAAATATCCGCTGAGTTGTTGTACAAGGAAGCGGTAGCTCGCCATGTTTGCATCCTTGGCGTCCCAGTCGCCAGATGACTGCTGGACCACCAAGTCGGAGTCGCCATAACACAGGATCCGGCGAATGCCGAGTTCTTTGGCAAGCCGGAGCCCGTGAATGAGCACCTCATATTCAGCGATGTTGTTGGAGGCGGCGAAATGGATTTGCAGCGCATATCTGAGCTTGTCGCCTTTGGGGGAAGTGAGGACAACACCGGCTCCCAAGCCGGTGCGCATCTTGGAGCCATCGAAATGCATCCGCCAATGGGTGGAGTCGGGCGCTGGCGGCAGGTACTGGGTCTCGGCCCAGTCGACGAGGAACTCGGCCAGTGCTTGCGACTTGATGGCGGTGCGGGGCTGGTAGTAGATGGTGTAAGGAGCTAGCTCAATGGCCCATTTGGCCACTCGGCCAGAAGCATCTCGGCTTTCGATGATCTTGGCTAGTGGGGTTGTGCAAACCATAGTGATTGGATGCTCCTAAAAGTAAGGCTTCAACTTCTTGGTGGCGAAGTGCACGCCGTAGCACATCTTCTGGTAGTGGGGGTAGTTCTGCTTGGAGGTCGACAGTACTTCGCTCAGGTAATATACCGGTCTCTGGACAGGTAGCGCCTTGCCTTCCTCCTTGCGTTCGACTACAATGATTGTGCTGACTACCTGGCTAGTGGCGGCAATGTACAGGAGCATAGGCTCTTTAGGAGTCGGAGCCGCCAGCACAGGGGGGTAGTCAACATTTTATTCAACTGGAGAAAAGCTTCGTCCGCCTTGGGGTTCCACTCGAAAAAGGTTGTCTTCTTCATGAGCTGGTATAAAGGGAGAGCCTTCTCGCCTAGACGACTGATGAATCGGCTGATGGACGCCAAGCAGCCGGTGAATTTTTGCACATCTAGCAGTCGGCTGGGTACCTCCATCCTCTCGATGGCCTTGATCTTTATAGGGTTGCACTCTATGTCGCGCTCAGAGACCAGGAAGCCAAGGAGCTGGCCCTGGTACTCCGAAGACGCACTTCTCAGGGTTGAGCTTGATCTGGAATCGGCGCAGGTTCTCAAAGGTTTCCTTGAGGTCTTCCAGCAACGTTCCATGCTTTTCCGTCTTCACCACCACATCGTCCACGTAGACGTGGGCGTTTCTGCCGAGTTGCTTGAGGAGGCACTTCTACATGCAACGCTGAAAGGTGGCGCCAGCATTCCTCAAGCCAAATGTCATGGTCAGGTAGCAGAAGGCTCCAAATGGTGTGATGAAGGCAGTTTTCAGTCTGTCAGTCGGGTTCAGCTTGATCTGGTGATATCCTGAATATGCATCTAAGAAGCTCAACAGCTCGCATCCGGCTGTGGAGTCTATCACCTGATCAATTCTCGGCAGA
This sequence comes from Triticum aestivum, assembly GCF_018294505.1. Lineage (NCBI taxonomy): Eukaryota > Viridiplantae > Streptophyta > Magnoliopsida > Poales > Poaceae > Triticum > Triticum aestivum. The sequence continues at coordinate 695,360,682 of NC_057810.1, read as the reverse complement.
GCGAATGGGTCCTTGGGGCAAGCTTTGTTGAGGCTCGTGTAGTCAATACACATCCGCCACTGCTTGTTCTTCTTCAGCACCAGGACTGGGTTTGCTAACCACTCTGGGAAAAATACTTCCATAATGAAGCCGGCTGCCAGGAGCCGGGCTATCTCTTCTCCAACAACTCTTCTCTTCTCTTCTGACAGGCGGCGCAAGGGCTGCCTGACGGGCTTCACATCAGATCGGACATGTAACTTGTGCTCCGCGAATTCCGTCGGTACACCTGGCATGTATTTAGGGGACCATGCGAAGATGTCTCGATTCTCACGGAGGAAATCGACGAGCTCGCCTTCCTATTTGCTGTCAAGGTTTGCACCTATGACAGCGTACCTCTCTGGGTGCTCCGGGTCCAAGGGTATCTTCTTCGTTTCTTTGGCCGGCTTGAACGAACCTTTAGCTTCTAACTCCTTGGGGTTGGGCGACATCTTGGGATGCTTGCCGGCCATTGCCACAACCCGGTCAAGAAGCCGCCTCTCGGCTGCGATCACCAGGGACTCGGCTAGCTGACTACTTTCGGCCGTGCAAGCGGACGAATTTCTGTAGTCGCCGGCTATGGTTAGAATCCCCTTGGAACTCGGCATCTTCATCTTGAGGTAGGCGTAGTGGGGGACCGCCATGAACTTGGCCAAAGCAGGTCGGCCAAGCAACGCATGGTACGGGCTTTTGAGGTCCACCACTTCAAACCAAACTGGCTCTCGGCGGAAATGATCTTTGTCTCCAAAGAGGACGTCTATCAGGATCTTGCTGATTTGTGAGCAGGAAAGGCCAGGAACAATGCCGTGGAACACAGTCCGGCTGCTCTGAAGCTGTCTTTGCTTGATTCCTAACTTCTCCATGGTATCCTTGTACTGTATGTTGATGCTACTGCCTCCGTCTATCAGCACTCGTAGAAGCGAGCGGCCCGCCTATCTGTGGCAAAGGTGGCACCTAAGACCAGGGCGTAGGAGCCCGGAGTCGGCATCACCTCTGGGTGATCAGCTCTGCTCCAACTGATAGGCTTCTCGAACCAGTGCATGAACTCTGGAGTACTTGATTTTACTTCATTCACCTCTTGCTGCTGCTGCCGCCTGCTGCGTCGATCGTCAGCCACACTGGTGAACACCATGTAGGCTCCGTGCTCTTCTGGGTACTCGTCTTATATTGCGCCGACTGGCCTGACAGTCGGCTGCTGGGGCGGCGGTGGAGGCGGCGGCCCAGCAGGCAGAGGAGGCAGGAGGCCGTCTCCCTTGGCGATTCTGGTGAGCCAGTGGCATTTCCGGGTGGTGTGGTTCGACGGCTTCGCGCCGCTGTGGAACTTGCAGGGGCCATCTAGAGTCTGCTCGTAGGAGAAAGCCGGCTGCCAAGCAGGCCTGCCGCCCTTCTGCTTCTTCGGAGCTGGCTGTCCCTCAGGCAGCTCTTCTTCGATCGTGGCCACCTGCCGACTGCTGGAAACCGGCTGAGGGGCTTTGCTCTTGTGATCGTTTTGATACGGGCGCCGGCTTGATTCTCCAATCGGCGTCTTGGGAGCCGGCGTCAGCACTTTTCCGGAGGCGTCTACCCGGAGCTCGGTCTCCATTGAGGAGTCGGCTGTGGCATACTTGTCCGTGATGACTAGTAGCTCATCAAGGGTTACCGGCTCGTCGCAGAGGAGTCGGTGCTTGAGGAGAGTGCCTTCGCGGCACCCGGTGGTGAAGTACTCTATGGCCTGGACCTCGTGCACTCCTTCGCAGGAATTGCGGAGCTCGGCCCAACGCGTGAGGTAGTCGCGGGTCGATTCACTGGGCCCTTGTACGCACAAGGAGAGCTGTCGGGGCTTGGGAGCCCGCTTGTATTTGTTGGTGAAGTTGCGTATGAAGGCTTCGGTGAAGTCTAGCCAGCTGTTGATGCTATAAGGCTTGAGGCTGTTGAGCCAGGTGCACGCCGTGCCTTGGAGCATCAGCGGGACATATTTCACGGCAACGTGTCGGTTGCCATTCGCTATGCGAACGGCGGTGGAGTAGTTGATCAACCAGTCTTCTGGCTTCACGGAGCCGTTATACTTGGGCGTGTCTCTTGGGAGCGAGAACCCTTTGGGAAAGGGCTCGCCGCGGATGCGGGGGCCGAAGCACGACGGGCCGACATCATCTTCTTCTTCCAGGGCCAGGGATCGCGCTAGGCGGTCGATCCGATGGCGGGCATCATTCTCGCCAACTCCTTCGCGGTGACCAAGTCGGCCGCTGAGAGTCGGATGCTCGACAGGCGGCGGGGTAGGATATCTTTCCCCGCGAGACGGAGGAGGCGGCAGGTCGCCTCGTCGCTCCACTCCTCGGGGGCGGCCTTCTGCGTCGCGCTCGATGGTAATACGAGTCCGGCTGCGGCTAGCAGCCGGCTCCTTCTCTTGTCTCGTACGGGCGACACCCGCAGTCGGCGTACGCGACGTTGCGCCGTGCTCTCGGCGAGGGGGGCTTCCAGCTCGGACGTCGGCTTCATGCCGGGTTGCGGCCGCATCGGTCAGCTGCTGGATGCATCTGGTCATGTAGGGGAGCTCGTCGGCCCCCAGTCCATTTAGCTCATCAACGATCGACTGGGCGGCGTGTAGGTTCTCGAGGGGCGTGGCGTAGACCGGGCGGTCCGCTCCCAACATGCTGGCGATGGCCGCGCCGCGTTTCTTGATGACACCGACTCGGCTTGGCCCTTCTGGAGGCGGCGTGCCAAAGGCGGCGCGGTCGACTTCGCGCTGGTGGGCCTCCGTGAGGTGTCTCATGGTGGCAATCTTCCGGCCCTCCGCAAGGAGGGCAAGGAGGCGTGCCTCGAGCGCCTAGGCGTTAGCGTCCGCCGGGATGGGGGCGGACAGATCGTGCAAAGTGGCCTGTAGGGCATCGCGAGCGATCTCGTCGGAGGCGGCGCCGTGGCTGATGATGAACACTTCGGTGACGGTGCTGCCATCACTGTCGGCTCGTGGGAGAGGATCGTCGAAGACGATCACGTCGGATGGGAAGGCGTCGAGCGATGCTAGGTCGGAATCGATAAGCATCGGGTCGGTGGAGCCGACCGACTCCAAGTCCGCGGTGGGCTCGCCAGAGACGTGGAGTTGGTCGAGGAGGCTGACAAGGCGGCTCTCGGGGCAGCCTGTGCCCGCATCGGATGCAGGCTCGTCGGAGATGCGAGCCTCGCCAAGAAGATCGGCAAGGCAGCTCGCTGCGCAGGCGTCATCGATGCTTTGCAGCGCGTCGGGGCAAGCGCCATCGGGCGTGCCGGGTTGGCTACGCTCGCTGGGGAGGAAGAGGGTTCCCGTCCAGAGCAGGTCTCCGGACGGCGGTGCACTTCGCCCCATGGTGGGCGCCAAATGTCGGGGGTTGGGTGCGACATATGCCAAAGGATGGCTTATCATGGTGGGGGCGAGTAGAACGTCGCCGGTGCCTGGAAATGGGATGAGGCGAAGGCATGCACGCCGGCGAATCTTACCCAGCTTCAGGGCTCTCCGTGGAGATAACACCCCTACTGCTGCTCTGCGGGGTCTCCGCATGATCACTATGGCAAAGTGAGTACAAGGTTGCTCCTTGAGCTGTTTCCTGGAGGTAGGAGAAGGCAAGGCTAGCTTCCTCCTTCCTATATGATCTGGTCTAGTGCTAAATAAGCGATCCCCCTTGCATGGGTGCCCCGGGGGGCTTATATAGGCCCGTCCCCCAGGGATACAATGGTAATCCGGCTGGGTGCGGGTCCCAGCCGTCTGTCTCTCAGGCCGCCGTCTTCTCCGCCGACTGCTGGGGCCCGCCGACTGGCGGGCCCCGCCGACTGGCCCGGTACTGTAGTCGTGCTTCTAATGATGCTGGCTTGGTCATGGGGTCGCGGCAACAGTGCCGCCGCCTAACGGACGATCACTCTTGTCATTCCCCGTCTTGTCTGGTTAATGGCGTGTGGGGCCCGTGGGAGGGGCTGGCCGACTCCCGGGGGCCGACTCCCAACGGGTCCGTCTTTGTGGCGCTCTTGCCGTCTTCTGTACCCCCACTGACGGGTGGGACCCGCCGTCTCTGGGCCGTACAGGTGGGCCGTCATGGGCACAGTGCGCCGCCCACGGGGGCTGAGGTCAGGGCAGGCATGGCAACAGTGCCGCGCCGGATGGAGATCTCCATTGATATGGCGCACTGTAGCCATGCCAGCCCTTCGTAAGCGGGAGGGGGATGGGCCACGCGGTGACCGTACCCCGTCCCTTCCATCGTGGCGAAGGCAGGAGGTGGTCGGAGTCGCGGGCTGACTCCCCATAGCCGGCTTCTCTGGAAGCCGCCAATAGGAGTCGGCTTATCTCAAAGTCGTCCCTGGGACTCGGCTGTGAGGGACAGTCGGCGGCCTTGCCGCCGACTCCCAGAAGTTGGCTCCTTATCGCGGGGTCTTGAGGGGCGCAGTCTGCCCCGATGTTTTGAAAGGTTCGGGGGCTCGAGTTAGCCTACCCGTGGCCCATTACTCCGACAAGGGGCTACATAGTAGCCCCACTGTTAGACCCCCATGGCTAAGCGAAAGTGTTACAGCTATATAGTCTGGTTGCCTAGTTCGACGTGCGATCACCTCCTTAATGGACCAAGACGTTGGATCAAGTGTGATTAAGCATATTTCTCGCGAACACCCCCGCATATGCGTGGGGGCTGAAGCCAACGACTGCTAACTTTCGGACTACTCATATCTATATAAAAACGGCCACAAAGGAGACACAATCATACTTCCGGGAAAAAAGTATAAATATAGCCTCATAATCAAAATAAACAATGTTTTTTACAATGATTCGACTTATCATTCGAGCAAGATATTCTTCGAGCATTGCGCCTCTATCAGGTGGGCACCTTCTATGACCTGCGCCAAGTAGTGCTCGGCCGGATATTGGCCTCCCGCCGGATCATGGGTTGCTATAATGGTGGCCTCCATATCCATCCAATAGGCTTTTACGCAGGCAAGAGCCATCCGCGCACCCTCTATGCACGCCGACCTCCTCATGGCGTCTATCCGAGACACGGCCCCAAGGAATTGCTGCACCAAACCAAAGTAGTTGTCCGGCTTAGGCCCCTTCGGCCAAAGATGGTCTATTATAGACCGCATTGCAAGCCCAAACAGCCTGCGGAGCTCCGCCATAGCAGCCACCTTCTCATTTAGCGGCAGCGGGCGAGTGGGAGCATTGAACTGTGACCAGAAAAGCTTCTCCACTTTTTTATCACCTTGACCCTCAAAGAACTTAGCAGCGTCAGCCGTACTATTCGCCAAGTCCACATATGCGTCTGTAGAACTCCAGCGCCCAGCCAGGGGAGCATACTTCGGATCCAAAAACTTTGTCCGTAGTAAGTAGGAGCCCGTAGCCACGATTTTGTCGGCCTATTGGAGATCCTCCCGCATACCCCGGACCTCGGTCCGCATCTCCTTGGCGGCATTACGTGCCTTGTCCAGCTCGGCCGAACTAGCCTTATTCTCCTTTTCAAGGAGTACATACCGGTCGGCGGCATTTTTCAACTCCTCAGCCATCTCGGCTATTTTTTCCTTGCTTCGGCGATGAGCAGCCTGTTCGGCTCTCAATTCTTCGGCCGCCTTTAGGGCAGCCGCATTGCTAGCCCGAGCTTGTTCCTTGGCCTGAGCAAGATCTGCCCTCAGGGCCTCCATGGCAGCAACACCATCTGCAGTGCAAACACGTGGCATTAACATTATACCACTCTCGCATTTTCCTATACAACATAATAAGGGAAGCAGAGCACATACCCTGTGACTCCTCCAGCCGTTTGTTCACCAGCGTGATATCGGCATCAATAGATCTGATCTGCCTCCTTAGTTCGGCAACATCAACAGACTGGTCGGCTGCCGAATCCTTATATACCTGCGCACATGTACAGCACAACCATTACTATATGATCCCCCGTTTGCCACCTAGGGCGGGCAACCAGAGTCTCAGGGGCTACTATCCATAGGGAGCACACCTAGCGCGTGCTTCGTAACCAAAAAATAGTGCATTCTTCACTACATACCTCAAAGCCTTTGAGAAGGCTTGTATATGCCTCATTCAAACCGCTTGTAGCGAACGAAATCTTCGTGAGCACCGCGCTCATTAAAGAGCGGTGCTCCTCCGAGAGCGCGGCTCGCTCCAAAAGGCCTGTCAGTACGTCCGGCCGGACATAGAACTGTGCCGGACCCTTCTCATCGCCCCCCGTGGGAGCCAAACGCTCCGGGCTCAGGGTGACTGACGTGTTAACTTCCGGCTTCAGCAGATCCGGACTCCTCCATGACGACATCACATTGTCGCCCGCTTCATGAGGTGGAGAGGTGGGTGGGGTCTCACTCTCCATCATCTCCAGACGAAGATCCCCCAAAGACGAACTCTGTTGAGGAGAGCTGCTCGCCGGACTGCAAAAGACGAAGTCCCGGTTATGGATCTCAGAGAAACACCATACCTTCGAATTAATGAATAACTTACGGCTCGATGGAGGGATGGCCCGTTGGTGGGCACGATGCGGTGAGGGTGCCTGCCGCGGCAGAGCCCCCTAGTGATACCTTCTTCCCTTGATTGGGCATCTCTGCCTCCAAGTCTTCGGAGGCGGCCCTCTTCTTCTCGCGTGGGGAGGAGGCATTAATCTCCCCTTCCGGCTATCCTCCATAGGAGAGATAGCGATTCCCCCAGTCTGGATGCGTAGTGCATGAAGTTCGGCTTCACTGCCCTTTCCTTCGCCTTTCACTGAGGGGATTTTGCTGAGCACCCGGCCAAGCATCTTGGCAATGGTTGGACCAGGCGAGCCTTCAGGAAGTGGCGTCGGACACCTAATTCTCTCCGCCTTGTTGAGCCATTCCTGGCCATGGAGGGATTTTCAGAATAATAGTTATGATAAATATAAATGAAGTGTCCAGCTTTAAGGTTACTTACTGGGGCATCTAGGCGATTGCAGCTTAGGCCCGCATCCTCGGTGGCGTCCGGACACTTTACTTGTGGTCCGAAGAATAATTTACACATTCCTTCGAGCTTCAGGCTGAAGAAGTGCTTAATAGTCCACGGACCCTCCGGATTAAACTCCCACATCCGGAGAGGCCGGCGTTTACACGGCAACATCCGTCGGATTAGCATCACTTGCATTATGCTGACAAGATTTATGTCCCTCTCAATAAGCTCCCGGATGCGATTCTGCAGTTCTGGTACATCGCCAGCAGGCCCATAATTCCGTCCTATGTCGGTCCAAGATGCCAACTGTGACGGAGGGCCCGAGCGGAACTCAGGGGCGGCTACCCACTTTGTGCCTCTGGGAGCTGTAGCATAAAACCACCTCCGGTGCCATACATCGGATACTTCCGGGAAAGAACCCTCGGGCCATGGAGCATTAGCGTTCTTGCTTATTATGGCAGCTCTGCACTCCGCATGTCGCCCCTCGATCATCTTCGGCTTCACATTGAAGGTCTTGAGCCATAAGCCGAAGTGTGGGGAGACGTGGAGAAAGGCCTCGCACACAATAATGAACGACGAGATATGGAGGATGGCGTCTGGAGCCCGATCATGAAAATCCAACCCATAGTAGAACATGAGCCCCCTCACAAAGGGGTCGAGGGTGAGGCCCAAGCCTCGGAGGAAGTGAGGAACGAACACAACGCTCTCATTGGGCTCCGGCGTAGGGATAACTTGCCCCGGAGTAGGAAGCATGTGCTGGATATCGGCAGTCAGGTATTTGACTCCCTAAGCTTCGTAATGTCCTCCTCTTGAATCGAGGAGGCCACCCACCGATCTTTTGCGTCGGATCCGGACATGTTGGAGGATCTGGGGTGTTGGAGCTTGGGTCTTGGGTGTTAGAACTCGAGGTGCGAGAAGGGGAGGGGGAGGTGGAAACGAGGCGTAGGCCTTGACCCCTTTATAAAAGGGATGAATATCAAGAGTCCTCAGCGTGACCGCTTGAGACTTATCTAAAATACACAGAGTCATACCAACGGGCGCCGTAGGGTCACACGCGCCCATATTGATGAAAGATCCCGTAATAAGAGGAACACGATCTCTGCTTTGGCAGGACGTGCCAATAAAACCGCCTCTCAACTCGAGTCGAGGTGGGGCAGGAAACGCCGGTTCGTGTTGGACCAGGCCACGATGCAAGGGCACGACATACAAAGATTGCCAGCAGAATGGATTTATGCTATGTTCCCTACAATGGTGTGTGAAGATCATCTTGCAGAATCGGGCACTATTCGTCGTAGCGGATCCGGACACGGTCTACGTGTTCAATAATAACTTTGGAGTATTCGGAGAAGGAACCCGCCTTGCAATGCCGGAGACAAGACTGCGCGCTGGACTCATCGTCATTGAAGCCTGGTTCAGGGGCTACTAAGGGAGTCCTGGATTAGGGGGTATCCGGACAGCCGGACTATATGCATCGTCCGGACTATTGAAGCGTGAAGATACAAGACTCAAGTCTCCGGCCCGTGTCCGGATGGGACTCTCCTTTGCGTGGAAGACAAGCTTGGCGATCCGGATATTATATTTCCTTCCTTGTAACCGACTCCATGTAAACCCTAGCCCTCTCCTGTGTCTATATAAACCGGAGAGGATGGTCCTTAGAAGGCCGATCACAATTACAATCATACCATCATAGGCTAGCTCCTAGGGTTTAGCCTCTACGATCTCGTGGTAGATCTACTCTTGTACTACTCATATCTTCAATATTAATCAAGCAGGAAGTAGGGTTTTACCTCCATCGAGAGGGCCCGAACTTGGGTAAACATTGTGTCCCTTGCTTCCTGTTACCATCAGCCTAAGACGCACAGATCGGGACCCCCTACCCGAGATCCGCCGTTTTTGACACCGACAGAGACCGAAACGTTACAAAGGAAAACAGAGAGATTACAATCCCATCTCGATGAGACCGAGATCCCTATCTGTAAGACCGATTTGCCTAGGGTTTGTGGCAGTGGCTATGACATTTGAACTCAGTGGCGCCGGATAGAAAGAATCGGTGGGGCCGAGTTGGACTTTAGGTTTAGGTCATGTGTGGATGTGGGAAAGTAGTTGAGGGTTTTGGAGCATATCACTAAGCACTATGAAGCAAGAAACTCATTAAGCAACACCTCATCCCTCCTTGATAGTATTGGCTTTTCCTATAGACTCAATGTGATCTTGGATCACTAAAATATAAATGTAGAGTCTTGAGCTTGAAGCTTGAGCCAATCCTTTTATCCTTAGCATTTTGAGGGATCCACTTTTCTCATCCATGCCATGCCATTCATTGAGCTTTCCTGAAATATTTGTCTTGGAATAGTATTAGCTCAATGAGCTATATGTTGTTAGGAATTACCAAAACCACCTAGGGATAGTTGCACTTTCAGTAGGACAGTAATCTCAGGTGTCCCAAATGTGGGCGGGGTAGATTTCGGCCGAGCGCATGGGTGTTTAGGCGCCCATGGCGTATGAATGCTTCTCGGAGGCGGTTGAGACTGGCGTCTTGGTGAAGTCACAAACCTACCCCGGTTTAGACCTTTGGACATCGGGTCGATAGGCTACACGGGCCAGAGTCAGGACAGTAATTTCCTACCACCAAACATTATTCTCGCGCGGTTTTTGGTGACCACAGGCCTATTTGGTGCTTCGTTCAATATTTGGGAGCAGAAGCATTAACGTATTTGGTTCTCTTGAATTGAACTTTCAGGATTTGTCCAACTTCACAAATCTTTACTCTTGAAAATCCTAAAGCTACGATTATTTTGGAATGGAGGGGGTACATTTGAATATACATTGTACACGAGTATATATTAAAAAATATGCAACTTACCTCAGTTCGTGCATGGTTCCAGATATAATCTCCTTGGTTGCAAAAAAAGTTAGATATGCGTATGAATATATGTAGCATGTTCAAACTCACAACAAAGATTGATGCCCCCTTTTACATCTGATTTACAAATGCCATTATCTCGGGTTCAAATAGATGAATGCACTTCCTATGAATTCGAATCTTCGAAACCCCATTTATGTTGAACTCGACATGTATTCTATTTCGTAGCTAGCAATTTGGAATGCATCCATGCAAGTGAAAAATGTATAAAGTGCTTCACACTAACAACATGGAGTGCACTAATTAATGTTTATATATGAATTGCAAAAGCATCCATTGCCTGTATTTCAAACCGCTCTCACTCTATGGATCGATAATATAAAATAAACACATGCACATGCTAGAATTCAATAGAGTATGGGTGTCTGATAGACCAATTTTCGTCCATACGCAATTTGCAAAATTCATGATCTCATCCAAAAATAATAATGCCATTTATATTTTAATTTAATGCATAGAACCGCCTTTTACACGTAGATGCACTATGCCTCGGCCCGTTCTCACAAACGTGTTATATATCTCTCTATCTAACGCATAAGTGCACACACTTTATATGCATCGACATTTCTCTTTCACACATGCTCACAATCTCTCTCAGGGTGTCGGGGTGTCTCACGCACATGCTCTCTCTGTTTCTCTCTCTCTCTCTCTTTCTGACTACTATGTACCACTTTTTCACTAATCTCAGTTGGAAAACACTATTTCTCTCACATGCATATATACACACACACGATCTCTACTAGCCCTCTATACGCACATATATGTGCCTACGTGTCTCCCGCATGCACATTATCTTTAGACCTCTCTCGCACACATTGCCCCCCCTCCCCCAGACACACCTCTCTCTTAGTAGTTGGCAGATATCATTTCATCATATCATTCGGTAGGATATCCCTGGCTGTTAGCTAGGCTGGATGGTAATACGAGGCAAAGTTTTACCCTAGTTCGGACCCTTGCAGTTGAAGAAAGAGCCTACTCCTGGTACTGTATATTAGTGATAGGGTGTGTACAAAGTACACACGAATACCAGGCATTGTGTGTGTGTATATACTATCGACGAACTAGCCCCCAAGCTTCTATAACATACTGGGGGCCTAGGGTTACAAATCATATATAGTCGGCTTATCACCAGTGGGGATAGAGTCCTCCGTGACTCTGGTAGCTTCGTGTTGTACGCCGAGTCCTCCACATGGGTTTTCGTATAACGCGTCTTGGTCCAACCTATATGTGACGCAGGATGAACTGACCCATGAGTCTTCATGCTGACCCACCACAACTAGAAATGATGTGCCCACCACACCACACACGCAATCGGCCACTAAGAAAATAAGCATATACAATAGTACAACGGTATCTAGCTCATGATACGTCTCCATATTTTGTTGATGACACTGACGGACTTTGCATTTGATGCGTGCTTCGTATTTTGTTGGCGACACTTACGGTTATTGTATTTGAAGCGAAAGCATGATATGGTCACTGGACTTCAGAATAAGCTCATCACGGTCACCACATACATTTTGTTGTGCTAACCAACATGTGGTTGGATGGTTAGGAGGACAGTGGTTTCTCGAGCACACCAAGGTTAAAGTCCCGGTGCTCGCATTTATCTTGTGTTAATTTCAGTATTTTCCGGCGATGTGCGTTCGGTGGGAGGAGACGTTCCACTCGACTACGAGGCACCTATGGTGACTTCGTAAAATCTCAAGATCATATATGTTGGCCCACTCTCTCAAAGGTGATCATATGGGTAGGGTCCGCGTGTGTGCGCTTATAGCGGTGAGTGCTTGCGCGTATATATAAGCCCTTGCGTCTGTACCGTGTTAAACAAATACATGTCATGATTATATGGTCACTGGCTCACCCGTACAACTCCGTATTTTGTTGATGACACAATCAATTGACCAGTCAAACGTTCCACGCGGCGCAACTAGTGTTGCACCATCGGGGCGCATAACTGTGGGGCCCACCAGTCAGCCCGTATATGAAAGAAAGAAAATGGTAGTTTGAGTTTGTACCGTGTTAATAAAATAGGAGTACATTTTAGGGTGATCATACGGTCACTGGCTCACCATACAAGTCCATAATTTGTTGATAACATGATCAATTGACCAGTCAAACGGTCCACATTCAGCAGCGCACATTACCATAGGGCCCACACGTCAGTGCGTATATGAAGGACAGAAATGGTAAAAAATTAGTTGTCGGTGGGTATTCGAATTTGTGAGACCTCTCATTGGCAGTCGCCGGCGGTTGGGGGTGTTGATTGGGCGGTGGGGTGGGGATCGCCGGAGAAAAAGCTCGGCGCGGGGGGGGGCTAGAGGGATGGCCGGTGCGGCGGTGGACCGGTGATGGGGAGTGGTTTCGGGGAGGGCGTGGCGGCACGGGGGCCAGCGGTTCGGCCGGTGGCTGGCGGTTCGAGGGGGTGGAGTTTGATGATAAACTAGAGGCCCTTGATTTCGTATCCAACGGCTGGGAAATCTAATGACTAGAGATTAAAAAGTCAGTCGACTAACGTGTAGCCTCACCCCGCACGTACACATGCACGCACGCAAGACACACACACCCATGCAGGCATGCAACACTGACACGTACACATAACGTACACATGCACGCATGCTGGCGTGCAACACTGACACGTACACATGCACCCACGAACACATGCACGTACGCACCCATGCATGCAACACTGGAACGTACCCTTGCATGCAAGCAACACTCGCACGCCTGCATGCACACAGCACACGACGCAAGACACATGCTCAACCTATACGTGCATGCACCCTTTGTTAAGGACATGGATTGTTACGAGTATTAATCAATCTTATCTATGATAAGCAGAACATTGATGTTTGCAGCGGTCTTTATGAATCACAACGTATCGAACGGGCTATCAAAATAGTAGGCTTATCTACATGAAAAAGATGACGTCACACTCAATGAACAATCATCGGTTTATGAAATGCCCGCTTCTGACCGCCCTGGCCCACCAAAGGTTCCTCTGCTATGCGCTGCCGGCGTTGGGTCACTGACATGTAGGCCATGTACCCAAAGAGCCCAAACGTTAGTGGAAGAACGACACGGTGTCCTAGGTCAGAGTCGAGGGCGCCACTCGCTGCACGCCCGGCTGAACACGCCTCCTTCCCGCATTCAAACGCCTCCATGAAACCCGCCCATGTGGAAGCCGAGAAACCCACTCTGGACACACGTCCGTTCATGACTGGGATGGCATTAAACGCAACGCCGGACGAGCTCCTCCCGTCTGCCATCTATTTAATCTCCTATTTAAACAAGGCCAAACGCCGGCCAAGAATCACACACCTCCGCCGCTCCCCTATCTCCTCCTTCACCATTTTTTCCACTCTTAAAATGGCTCACGAAGAGTAGTTATTCCGCATCCAAGCTGGCTGGGTAGCCCGTCGGATACGAGCTATGCAGCTCGCTAATCCACCTCCCTCCCCTCGCCCGAGGGAGCCAGTTGCCGCCCCAAGCCGGCGCGCGGTTCAGCAACTTGCCGCTCCAGGCCAGCTCGACGAGGACCGTCGCACGGGCGTCCTTGCTGCCGTCCATGCTGCCGCCTCATACCGCGTCTCCTGTTTCTGTGGCCGAGACTCCCATGCTGGCGGTCGCACCATGCAAGCAGCGACAGAAGCCAGGTGCACGGAGAGCGACAAGTCAGTGGCCAGCGCCTCCGCGTCCGGCGCCATCATCGAGGAGAAGTAGAACACGGGAGGCCACCGCCGCTTGGGTCTCATGAAGGCCACCGCGGAGGCGACGCCGGCATACACAGCATGTGTCTTGCCGGATCCTTTTGTTGTGAGGACCTTCATCAACCCCGCATGGGCTCCATGGAAGAGGGGAATGTTAGGATGAACTCAAGCCGGTGCCGGCCATGGCGAAGTAGTGGCCGGTGATGAACTCGAATCGGTGCCGGCCACCATCATCTTCGGCATCAGCCAATGATATCAGTTGGGCAGTGGGAAAGCAAGCCGTCCTTTATGCGGAAGCATATACCTCCGGGGCTCTCGGCAGTCAAGTGATCATGCTGCCGGACATGAGGAACGCAAATCTATCGGCGGGCGACCATTTAGGCCAGGTATTATATACATGTGCTGTCCAGAACTAGCACCGCGTAATTCATTTGAATGTAATGAAATCCGTCATGTTTGTATGAAAATCTGGTATTTTATATGATTTCTGTCGTTGTTATATGAAATATCAGTTTGTCTACGTGTTTGCGTGAATTTCGTCCGGTTGGTTGAGTTGCTGTCATAATGTGTGCGGCTACGGTTGGATGGCGTAATTTGCGGGTCGTCGGGCGGTCTGCGAGCGGCTCGGGCGGTGCTGTGGGACAAAAAACACAACTCGTGCGAGCTCGTCTCCAACATGCGCGCCGGATGATGCATGAGCACCCGAGCCATTCCTCGTTCATCGGTGGCAAAGGCACCGGTGGACAAAAGGGTCGCCAATATTTTGGCTACCACAGGCAAGATCCAAACAGCCCCTCCCAACAGATTCAAATCCCTTGTTCGCCGTGGAATTTTGCCATGTGTTGTTTTCATGGACTAGCAAGATGCCCGTGCATTGCACGTAACATCAAGATGCATTTGTTTACAAACTCCCACATGCATGCAAGGGATAAATAATGTCCTCCTTTGCTAGTACCACGAGGCAAACACCATTAATATTGCATCGATTAGTGTTAGTGGCCTTGTGTATCTGCAAATTGTAATTTTGATAGTGGCCCCTTGTATATAAAAATGGAGGGAGAAAGATGAGAGATAAGATGAGGAGGAATGGGGCGTGGTGGTGACTGGTGGTCGGACTGGGCGGAGGCATGGGGATGGACGGCGCATTATGTCTAGGTTTGTATCTCTCTCACACACACCCACGTAGGTGGGGTACGTGCACGACGAGAAGAGGTGCATGCACGGCGCACGTACTCCTGTCTCTTTCCCAACCACACCCGCGAGGGTACACGGTGGAGCTCATTTTTGTACGAAAAGGCAGCCCATGTGGTAATTTGACACGTGTACTGGTTGTCCACTTGGTGGAGGGAGGATCGTCTACCACGGGTGAACAAACAAATTGCGACTTGACGTGTTATGTTAAAAAATAGGCAAACCATGTGGGTCCTACCTTAGAGACAAGGCTCTATACACTGCAGTACTTTTGATGTGTCCCGTCAACTCGCAGAACGAGGAGAAGCTTGCTTAGTACGTCGTCTCCCCCGCCCACGGGCGCGGTGGCTCGCATGATGAGGTGAAGCTTGCTTACGACTACTACTACTACTACTACTACTACTACTACTACTACTACTACTACTACTAGTAGTAGTAGTAGTAGTAGTAGTAGTAGTAGTAGTAGTAGTAGTAGTAGTAGTAGTAGTAGTAGTAGTAGTAGTAGTACTGTACGCCTTATGCCCGCTCCCTCGCCCACGCGCGTGGTGGCTCGCACCACGAGGAGAAAATTTTACTACTCCCTCCGTAGTACCTTGGTTAGAGAGATTATCATATCGTTTGGAATATATATGTCCTTTAGTACTCCCTCCATTTACTTATACAAGTCCACTATAAAAAATACATTTTGCATCTATACAAGGCCACAAATAGTAATTGAGACAAAAGTTACTACTCCCTCCTTTCCAGTTTATGGCTCAATTTCAAAATCTCTCCAACCAATGTACACGGTGAGTCGTCGAATTAATTTCGTAGTTTGCACAAGTAATTAGTACGCTCGTTTTTCTCAAGAAGTTATGTTTACCGAGGCATTAATTAGAACGAATGCATGAATGACCACTAAATTTCCATGAACTTCTACATGCATTGGTGAGTTTCCTCTTGACACTGCTTGCATCGGGTGATCTAATGCACCTCGAAATCCAACATGTAATGGTACTACTACTAGTAGTAGAATTGAGACTTATCAAACGGAAAAATGAATGTTTTTTAGATGAGCCCTATAAACCCTAGTGGGTACATACTCCGTAAAAACAGATTTTTCCAAAACTAAGGCGCTCCCTTTCATGAATTCTGTAGTATACTCCTCCTTCGACGCTCCCTTTCATGAATTTTGTACTTCATGTCGCCGATATGTGGGACATATAGCAACCGGGTCGACGTGTCAAGCACCAAATAACAGTGCATAACAGCAGGGGGACGCACCCCACTCGTGCCGGCCCAGTAGTAGTAATGAGCAATGAGACGTCAAATCACAATGCCGCACCTTCCTAGACGGACGAAGCAACCATTATTTCACACTTTGATTCGCTATCATCTCAAACCACGTACTATTGCTTCTGCCTCAAGAGGGACACACGCATCGCCTTGGTACATCATGACACGTGGGACCGCATGACAGGCCATGCTCCACCGCCGATCGCTCGGTAAAATCACCTTACTTTTACTATACTTCCTTCGTATCGGTTTACTACATGGCATGCACGTCGTTCTAGGTTGAGAATTTAACTGGCTATATATGTGATGACCAGTACTCTAGCCTTTTAAAAATGTATACTTTTGTACAGTAGTAGTATCGATGGATTGCGCCATGGAGCAAAAATTGAAATTAAAAAAAGGTGGTAAATATAGAGAGCGCTCATCGCCAAATTATGCATATAGTACTATTAAAAAAGCTAGTACGTGCTTAATTGGGGTGCTAAATTCTATTAAAGAAATACTAGTAGTATGTACATACTGAAGAGTTAAAGTAATGAGAAGCAACATAACATAGTTCTGCTGGGGGCTTAGCACAACACACCCCTCAAATTAAACTAAGCACACCTGAAATTAAACTATGCAACTAATCCGGTAAACACTGCATTAGAACCACCATGAGCAATGATACTGACACCTTACTCACTCGGAGTCCTCGTCCACATCCTCGACTTCGTCCTTGTCCCTCTTCCTCTTGGCCGATACTTCTTTGCTTGAACCGCACACTTGGCTCTTGCTCTTCATCCAACCCTTGTAGATATTGAAACAAAGGTAGCCATCCATTGCAGCGTAGTGGATGTGGTCTATATCTAGTACATTTCGCTGCCATGCATGACGATGAAACGTGTAATGAGGTTTCTCCAGTTTATGATACGAAGGATGAACCATGGCTCCTTCCAGGGTCAGCATTGAAGGCTGGCCACCGGAGGGCAGCAGCCGATTCTTCTGGAGGTCGAAGGGGTTGCCTACAATGAGGTCTATCTGACCCAGGACTTCTTTGTCGTTCCTAAAGTCTACAGTAACGAATTTGACTAGGTTGCTCTCGAGGAAGTTCTTAAAATCCAGGCATTCAACGTCGGCATGGCATATGTGGCAGACCAAGCATAAGTCATGCACGCAAACCTGGATCGCGGTGGGCTTCTTCCTCTCTTCGTCCTTTAGATCCTTCTCTCGTCCCAGGACTGTGGTGTACTCAACATCTATCCCAGCGACCCACTCATCATCTGAGTTTTCGAACATGCGTCTCAAGCGAGAAAGGCGTCCTTTCACCGTCGCGGAAGAATGGGTGTAGATGACGTCAAATTCATCGCCGGTGATGGTTCTAACCTTGTAATCACCGCCAATCATGGAGATTTGGGACGCCATGGATTTGGGAGGAGGGTTAGGATTAGTGGAACTGCCATAATGTGAAAGGACGGGACGACTAGGAGCAAACCGCCATAATATTAAAGGACGTGCGGGGACGAGTAGGAGCGAACCGCCAGCGTGCGAATGGCAGGGTAGTGGCTTTCCATTCTCCCATGATACGGGCTTCCGAGAGCCCTTGGATCTGAGATCGAACAGTTGCATGGCGTGATTCTAGACCTATGGGTGAATATCCTATCCTGGAGGGTCATTCCATAAATTTTTAGCAACTTAGCACGCGACCATTTGATCTCAGATCCAAGGGCTGCTAGCAGCCCATATCATGGTCGCGCCTACCATGACCGTCGTGTGGCTCCCGCGGTCGCGCCCTTGGAGATTTAACACGGTGCGTTAGGCTATCTGATGTTGGCATGTCATCACTTAGTCACTCATACTACAACAAGGTTAGCTATAAGGTTGGCTATAAGTGTATTTTTTTACTTCTCTCTATCTCTTTCTTCGTACTCCCTCCGTCCCATAATATAAGAACGTTTTTGACACTAGTGTAGTGCCAAAACGTTCTTATATTATGGGACACAGGGAGTAGTATTTATTGAATTTGCCAAGGAGTGACCTCTTCCAATGAAATGGTGTGCTTATTAGTTTTTTGTTGCTAAGTTTGCTTCATTTAATTAGCTATAGACTCCAAATTGTCTTTTCACCTAGGTACATGCGCTTAGCACCGTTTCTTCCTTGGGTCACCAAACTAGTCTCTCCCTTCTTGATTAACTTGCCGCATCAGACTTTATGCCTATGTGCCAAGCTTAGCACCTGTAGGAGCAAGTAAGTACAATAGTGCGCTTTACATGGCATTTTTGCATATGTGGAGGAAAGAGAGGCAAGGAAAAAGTGGAGAAGTAGGCTCTCATGCAAGAGCCAGCCTCTACTACATGGTGGAGCATTTTGAGAGGCACCTGTATGGAGGTGGTCAGGAATCAGGAGACTCACGCCGGTCATAGCGTCGCAGTTAAAATGACAATGGCAAGACAAATCACGGGGGGCCACCTGTCCAGCAGTAACTCGTTGCCAAATCACACAACCCTACATTTGCAGCAGCCTACTCCCTCGTCTTCTCGCATCTCCATCGAACCGACTAGGCGGGACTGCCCCGCCTACCGCACAGGAAAAGCCCCGCCCTCAACTTTTAAATACAACTACATCCGCTTAAGAATCCAATGTTATACTTTTTGTGACATAGTAACTCATATTTAGTTAGTTAAATGATGACCTAGAACTACGTGCACGCCCTATAAACCAAGACGCCTAAAAATAAAAAACGAGACGGAGAGGGTAGTTTAGCACGTATCTTTTTATATCAATATAGTCAGGATTCACCAAGGAGCAAAACCAAGTGGTAGGCTGCTCCTGTCGTGTTGGCGTAGCAACTCAAGCAGGGTCAGTCCGCACATGAAATGGCGACACACTTAACAGGACCCCTTTGGCTGACATGTGGCTCATCCACCGTCTTGTTCCATGTGCGATGCACCAAATTACAGTTCGGAGCAGCGGTTGGAATTGGAGGCACCCCGGTCATAGCGCCGCAGTAGTAGAAAATGAGCGGTGAGGGGTCAAATCACAAAGCCCCACCTTTCCCGCATTAATCTGGACGTACGAAGCAACCATCATTCCACTCTAAGGCGCAAGAGCATAAAGAAAAGAGAAAACAATGATGCGTGCGGCAGCTACCTAGGGCACCCTAGGGTAGGGGTCTCCGCTACAGATCCTTTTTTTTGAAAGCGCCTCCACTACAAATCGGCTTCTCCCTCGTCCTCTTGAAGAAACCCGATGATGAGTGCGGCGGTAGGGTTTGTAGGAGTACTATGGCGTGTGGGGCCATGCCATAGTAAATGGGTTCGAGTCGGCGCCTTAAATATGTGTTGGCCGCTTGGTTTTACGGGAACGAGGCAGCATTTTGGGTTCGGGGACCAGTGGAGATATAGTACGTACAAAAAATTGTGGACATAGGTTCGACCGAAAGGCAATGATGCATGGGCCCTGCATTTTGATATACCCGGGGCCGCGTGAAGTTTGCTACTCTACTCAAAACTAGTAAGGTACACATGCATTGAACGCATGAGATTTCGAAACCAAATTATGAATAAATACACACTATAGCATGTAAAGCTTTGAGTCATATATGCATGATGTAGATGTTCGTTTAGTTCTTATAGTTCATCTCATTCAAAATCAATTAGTTTTATAAAAATGTTAAGATTCATGGGGTTGTGCATTGTAAAGCATAAAGTAAAAAACAAATAATGGCAATTCATTTAGAAAAAAATCAATTATGATACAGAAGATTCTAGAACAAAGGAGAAGTGCTTGTGTTTTGAGGTTTGCGCATTATGCTTAAGTTCAACCATGGAGTCTTCTAAATTGTACATGTGGCAGATCTGGTGGAATGTTGATGATATCCAACGGCCAGTAGTGCTCGGATTTGCCATCTCTGCACTGTCGGATTAGCTTCATCCAGCGACCATCTTTCAAAGTTATTGGCACACTATATAGTTCTTGTGCCATAGTTGCATGTTTTGGAAAAAAGCTACTAGTGGGTTGTACTATCTATTTAGTAATAGAAGATGTATACATGGAAGTTGTAGGGAAAGAGATGACATGGAGCATCTCAATTCCTATGAGTGGGGATTGGAAAAAGGTGTAATTTGGTTCACATCATAGGAACTTTTCTATTGAATCTAGAGATGACATGTATCTCAATTCCTATGAGGAGGGATTAGAAAAGAGATGTAATTTGGTTCATATCATAGGAACTTTTCTATTGAATGTACACTAATGTTTATTTTCCTTTGAAATTAAGGGAGTATAGGAATCCATTCATATGAACCAAGTGGCTCTAAAGCTATAGAAATGATATCATGTTTATGTCCTTTGAAATGTGGAGTATATGAATCTATTCCTATGAACCAATTGGCTCTAAAGGAAAAAAATCCTATAAAAATCATATCATATAGAGTTCCTATATTATTCCTCGACACTAAAGGATGGTTGAAATTGCTGCGGGTGATACAATGGTCTTTCTTTGTAGACTCCTCATCCATATTTATAGTTACCTCTCGAAGATGAATGAAATGATATATAGGGTATTCTACATGTGCAATTTGGTACACGAAAACTCGGTAAAAGTTTGCGAGGTTCAAATTTTCAATAAAGCTATATGCACTGCATTTCAGAACAGAGGGAGCATACGGCAGTTGCTAACACTCACCTGGAAGATTTGTGTGTAGGAGGAGTGGCTGTTCTGTTAAATGACATGGCAAAACTGACACTACCGGATGCCGATCTAACGGTTCTTACGGCATTCGTCAGGAAAAGGCTTGTGCCGAACGTTTGTCGGATAATGATTTACGCACACATGCATTGCATTGATACGTGCCCCTCTCTCTCTCACGCACACGCACCCTCACGAGTCACGACTCTCCCGAGTCCTCTCGCAGACTCGCACGTCGCACCCACCGTCTATCTGCAGGTAGACGTCACGCACATATGTGCTCTTCACACCCTACCCTCAGAAATTCTAAAAAACAAAAGACGTCGCGCATATTTTATTTTAGCTCACACGTCACACACTTATACTATTACTCTTGCGGCGAACGTTCTTTGGGCATAGTATATTGTACTCTCACAAAGAGAAGCGGTGCACGCACACAATAGTTCTCTCACACCCACTCTCGGGTACACGTAGGAGCGCATTTTTTGAAGCTGGTACAACAAAATCACTCCACTATATATATAAGCAGGAGCCTTAGCGCTTGCTTTACTAGGGTTCCTCTTGTTCACTCTCTCATGCTCTCCAGATCTAAGCAAGACATAGGTGGCCACACTCTCTCTCAGCTCACGGCTGGTCACAAATCCGGCTGGACAACCTCGATCGGGGCAGGGGTGTAGGTGCATCGTTCACGCTGTCGGCAGCGGCGAGGAAGGAGACCAACGGCTGCCCGCGCGTCC
Source organism: Triticum aestivum (assembly GCF_018294505.1). Lineage (NCBI taxonomy): Eukaryota > Viridiplantae > Streptophyta > Magnoliopsida > Poales > Poaceae > Triticum > Triticum aestivum. The sequence goes on along the minus strand of NC_057810.1, from coordinate 695,339,276 downwards.
CGATCAGCAGCCGTGCCATTCTCTCCGAGAGAGCACCGGCTCGGGAGGGCCTCCGACCCCTTCTTCCTCCCTGCGGTATTGTGGCCAAGATGCGGCCTCCCGACGCCGTCTTTGCCACATGCTGACGACCCTTAGGTATATATTCCTTCGAAACCTGCCTTGCTCTACTGCCCCAACTCCCTTCGTGTGGATCTTTTTCTACTTATGTCCGCTGTTCCAAAGCCACCTAGACTTTTACTATTATTGGAGGTAAAGCTAGTTCATACAGTCGACTCTAAGCGTTGGTTCAAACAGGGAAGAAACTAGGACTTGGTTCTAAGAGGAAACGGGGGAAAGTAGTAGATACCGGCTACCCAACTGGTCTCTTGGTTGAAAAGATGAAGAAAGCATGGTGGATGGCGAAGGGTGGGGGGAAGTGGACCTATCTCTTGGTTGAAAAAGGAAAGAAAGTGACAGGTGTTGGGGGACAACGCAAATGAGAATGAGCAGGTCTAGATTTCCTGTGCTCACATAGGAAAATGTCGCCGAGGAGATAAAAAATGGGACAAATGCAGACATGCTGCCTGAGTGTTTGCCGCTCTCGGCAGCCACATCTGCCTCACCACTTTATGCCCCTGCTGTCCCTACGCCCATATCGCTACCGTTAATGTAAAATCACATGAAGCATTAAGCAATGCCACCTAATGTCACTATAAGTAATGGTCTAGTGCCGTCGATAAATTGAAGCAATGCCACCACCATTTTATGAAGTGCTTCCGTCTTGCTTTATTTCCCATGAATTGTGTTTCTGCAGTTATACTTAAATCTCACACCGCTAACATTGCTTCATCCCAGTGGAACTGCACAAATTTGATTGCACATTTACTGACCATGTGCTACTCTCATGACAGTAATACTAATGCTATTGTTCTGCATGTTAATATAGTGGCATTATTGATGTGATGTGATGCTACTTACTTAAGGACTCTTCATATTGTCAATCTAGTGCCAATTATAACACAATAGATGATGTTGTTAATCATACGCCACTGCAAATATCTGTCACTGTTTAAATAACCGTATTTCGTATTTGCGCAAACAGGGATGTCTATCTCCATATCGTTTCGGGATGTCTGTCTCTGTATTGTTTCTATCCGCGCAATCAAAAGCACACACCTCAGTTTTAGTACAACTGCGCAAAATGAGATGGCTATCCCTCGTTGCCGTCGTATAACCTCCAGTCTTCAAGATATTCCTACATTGGTAGTAACTAAGGTAGAATGACCAACGCAATCTAAAAGAAGCTGATTCGTACGTTTTACTTCCTGATTGCAGTGCAGGGACGAGCGAAAACAACTGCATCCTAGTCCGGAATGCACTTTCTACCAGTTCATCCATGGATCGAGGACTAGCTGGTACGGCTGCACGACGGTTTTTTGGACAGGTGCACGGACAAGAGGCATTGTGGTCTGCTTATTTCTGCAAATAGCGGTGCTTAAATTTAGTGGAATGCACAAGAATTTCACCTGGTCAGTACACTGCATGGTTCAGTTCAGCATTCCAGCTGAGACCACAATTATAATTGGTTATTCTGGAATGAGAGAACCTAACCCTGGATGGTGGCAACAAGAAAAAACCAGAGTGAACTCCAGGAAATTTAAGCCTGCCGGGAGGCCCTTTGCTCAGAGAAGCCTTGCTTGTTTTTTCCTGATTTGTAAACCTTCTCACAACTTTGTCTTTTGTTGTGAACTAGTATATGTTTGTTATGTTCTATGAATCATTGAGATGTATAAAATTTCTTAACTTATGCTTTTCAAGTTTTTTATGAAGACAAGTTTAATGTGAGTGTTCCACATGAGCGCTGGACTAGCGTGTGAACATTTGGAATTTACATTGTGGCCTTAGTTAACTGCATGAACCACTGTAACAAGATACATAGTTGCTTATATATCAGACAGCAGATTGTTGATTGTTAGCTGGTCGATAGCCTAGTGTTGAAGCGAGCTGAGCCAATGTGTCGTGTTTTGCACAACTGCTTACAAGTGGGTAGCACTAACAATGTTTACAAGTACTTATGTATACGTCGGCGCACAATTCTCGAACGAGTGCTCTATTTCATCAAAACACACACTGCTCGTATGATAAACCGTGACAACTTATGTATTACCATGCCATATTCATGAAAAAACTACTGAGGACGCATCTGTTTCGGCAACAACTACGATGGTTCTCACATGATTCATGGGCACACAAAAGTACCAGCAGTTCCCATAGACGGATTCAAACAGAGTACTAGCCCCAGAGGGGTCGATAACAGGCAAGGTTTGGATAATTAGACACAATCCAAACTACTATTAAACACTAGCTAGGGCAACTATTTCATGCCTCGATCTAATTTGGGATGGACACAAGACGGACCTTTCCATGAACATCATCGAGGACGTCCCGCAGTAGCTCAATCCTGTGAACCTTCATGAAGACAACCTTGTGGCCTTGCCACTGATAAACTTGTTTGTGGAGGCATGCCACGTCATCTTCCTGTGTAAGCTTGACAAGAACAGTATGCCTCACAAACGAAGGAGTAGCTTTGAACTTCTTGTGCTTCAGTACACCCTGGACAACACGTCTGACAACAGTGAGGCTGGAATACAACTCTTCATTTGTATAACTGCAAATGGCTTCTAAGATCCAATAGCCTAAGAACTCAGTTTTCCCAGTGCGTATATTCAGGTCATCCGCCTCATAGCGAGTGACATGTACAACCACACAATCCTTGTCTGCATCAGAGCTCTAATTGAAACAAAAACAAATTCTGAATTACTTTTCAGTATAAGAAACACAAGTTATTTAAACCACTATGTATAGCATGGCATCGAAGCTAATAAAATTTTGCATTATTAATCCCCACATACTTAGATGAAAAGCCACAATCGAGATCGGCAAAGAAGAAAATCACCTTGGGCAGCTCAGCGGGGGGGACACATCCTCGAAGGGGGAAAACTGCTCCTGCAGTGCCACGGGGGCTGTAACCTCAAACGGGGCGTTGGCCATCTCAGTAGTGGCCGTGAGCGTATCTGGGGTCAGCTCAGTGGCTACCTCCATCTTCTTGGAGCTCTGTGTCTCGTGGGGATCAGCCTCCCGTGTCTGCTCCAATATCGGCAAATCTTTGCCTGGTTCTCCTTGGTCCATCATGAAACTGACGAATACTAGGAGACCACTGAAAGGAAAACACAATCACAATGACAACGAAAAAAAAGAGTGAGGATCGGTTACTGCTTTGCAAAAGTTCTTTTTTTTCTCTGAACAAAAATATACCAACATCACGGATCCACTTACCTTCCCTTCGTTGGGAGAGAAGAAAAGTGGCAGATGCGAGTGTTGCCTTTCTTGAAGACGGTGAGGGAGAAGGGGATTCAGCGAAGAGTGAAATGATGGTTGCTTCGTCCGTCAAACTTAGACTGCGGGGAGGTGGGGTTTTGTGATACGACGGCTCCTTACTGCCGCGCTACGACCGGGGTGACTCTCCGCCTGCATACTGCCTACTAATTTGGTGGATGGCATTTGGGCCCACGCGCTGTAGGGCCCGCATGTTGGTGAACAAAAGTGTAACGGCATTCAGTAGAGGGAGATGTTTCAATGACCTAGGAGGAGCCAGAAGCGGTAGAGCGTGTCCATTGTACTAGTAGTAATTGTTTTTCTGGGTAGCTATAGAGTGTCTCCACTATACTAGCAGTAATTGTTTCTCTAGGCCCAAGACAAAACAGCCCATCCACACTAGTAAATAGTAAAATCAATTCAAAAGCCCATATATTTACTGAATGAGAGGCGCTACCCACACCCAGCACACCGCCCCCCCAAAAAACCTGGGTGCTCTTCTTCCTCCTCGCTCCCACCCACCTCACGTCAGCTCGCTCCACTCGTACCCCCAAATTCCTCACCTCACTCCTACAGAAAACCCAGCTCCCCTTCTTCCTCACTACTATATAAAAACCCCAGCTCCCCTTCTTCTTCACTCGCACTACAACTAGGCTCGTCATTCATTACTCTGCTCAAATCCGTGAGCGCGACGCGACAACCTCGAGGAAAATGGAGTCGGCTGACCCAAGCGCCAAGAAGATGAGGCTCCCGCCAGCGGCGACTGTCAGTGTCAAAACCGGTGGATCTCGGGTAGGGGGTCCCGATCTGTGCGTCTAGGCTGATGGTAACAGGAAGCAAGGGACACAATGTTTACCCAGGTTCGGGCCCTCTCGATGGAGGTAAAACCCTACTTCCTACTTGATTAATATTGAAGATATGGGTAGTACGAGAGTAGATCTACCATGAGACCATAGAGGCTAAACCCTAAGAGCTAGCCTATGATGGTATGATTGTAATTGTGATCGTCCTTCTAAGGACCAACCTCTCCGGTTTGTATAGACACCGGAGAGGGCTAGGGTTTACATGGAGTCGGTTACAAGGAAGGAAACACAATATCCGGATCGCCAAGCTTGCCTTCCACGCAAAGGAGAGTCCCATCCGGACACGGGACGGAGTCTTGAGTCTTGTATCTTCACGCTTCAATAGTCCGGACGATGTATATAGTCCGGCAGTCCGAATACTCCCTAATCCAGGACTCCCTCAGTAGCCCCTGAACCAGGCTTCAATGACGATGAGTCCGGCGCGCAGTCTTGTCTTCGGCATTGCAAGGCGGGTTCCTTCTCCGAATACTCCAAAGTAATTATCGAACACCTCAACCGTGTCCGGATCCGCAAAATGATTCTCACATATCACCGTAGAGAGAATGATATTTCACAAATGCAATCTGCTAGCAACTTTCTAGACAGCGTGACATGTCATCAAGGTCGGGTCATTATTCGAACCGTTTTCCTACAACCAGCCACAGCGCATATTGCGAGGTAGTTTCCTTGACACGTCTTGTCAAAGCAGAGATCGTGTCCCCTTATCACGGGATTCTCATCAATACGGGTATGGGTAATCCCACCGTGCCATCAATCGTGGCGCTTGGGAGGTGAGCGATTCCCAACGGGCAAGTGGAGAGGCACACCGCTTCCGTAGCCTCTATAAAGGGATAAGAGTTCCCCATTTTTGCCCACGCCTTCTTCCTCCTTTGCCCACTCTTGCCCCCTCAAGCTCCAGCGCCCTAGTCCAAGTTTTCTCTGCACAGCTAAACATGTCTGGAGCAGGAGGCAAGTGGGTGGCTTCCATCATGAAGGAGAAGAATATCGCGAATCTTCGGGCGGCCGGATACTTGGCCGCAGACATAGCGCACCGGCTACCAGACGACGGGCAGGTCATTCCAACCCCAGGACCCCACGAGAGGGTCGTGTTTCTCGCCCACTTCGTCCGTGGACTGGGGTTTCCACTTCACCCCTTCGTCCGCGGGCTCATGTTCTACTACGGGCTAGATTTCCATGATCTAGCCCCGAACTTCATCCTCAACATCTCGGTGTTCATTGTCGTATGCGAGGCCTTCCTCCGCATCAAGCCTCATTTTGGCTTGTGGCTGCAAATCTTCTGCATGAAGCCGAAGATTGTGAGCGGCCAGCAAGCGGAGTGTGGAGGAGCCATGGTGGGCGAGATGCCTAACGTCACCTGGCTTGACGGCTCCTTTGCGAAAACCGTGAAGGGGTGGCAGTCGGGGTGGTTCTACATCACCGAGCCGTGCGACGCCAACTGGGCGGCGGCCCCCGAGTTCCGATCCGGAACCCCCATGCGGCTCACCTCCTGGGAAAAGAGGGGCCTGTCCTGGGGCGAATCTACAGAGCTGACCGGACTCCAAAACTGCATCAAGAGCATGAAGGACAAGAACATCAAGCTTGTCAACGTGATCCAGGTCATGCTCATTCGCCGGATTCTGCCGTGCCAAAGGCGGGCATTCAATCTGTGGGAGTTCGTTCCGGCCGAACACCAGACGCTTCAGAGGCTCTATGGCATGAAGCACAAAAACGCGTGAAAGGCGTTGTTCAAGGCCTCCGAAGTACCTCCTCCCACATACGAGGACCATGGGCTCCACGCCGCACGGCCTCCTAGTCAGGTGAGTTCTCAGGCTACCACCGAATTCGGTTCTTCCCAATATATTCATGGGGGAGCCTTAAGTAATTGTGCATATTTGTTCAGGATTATGTGGAGACAGCGGAGCAGATTGACTGTCCGGCTCCGCTGCCAGAAAGCCCAGCTAATGCTCTCCTGACAGAGATGCTGGTCCCGGCGCCCTACAAGGTGCCGGAGAAGAAGGCCGATAAGAAGGCCCCGGGGATCCGAAAGGGTCTCTGACGTAAGGTTGCGCCAGAAGCCTCATCCGAAGACGACAAGGCACACTCCTCCCCCGAAGGGGAGGAAGAAGAAGAAGGGACCGCTCCACCCGGAGAGGGTGAGGGGCCCGAGAAGGCGGACCAGGGGGGCGGAAAAGGCCCTCGGCGCAAGGCCGTCATACTCACGTCGTCTGATGACGACGAGACAGATTCCTCCCGCAGAGCTGGGGGGAAGCAAGAAGAAAGTCTACCTCCCCGCACTGGGGAGGAGAAAAAGAGGAAAGCCGCCCCGGAGGGGGAGGCTGGGTCGTCCAAGAAGGGAAAGGTGTCCCTTCCGGACTACTCCGCCATGGCCGCCCATAGCGAGAAGGGGTGGCTGCCCAGGGGGAAGCTCCTAGCGCGATCGTAAGTATCCGCACCCTGTAATGACTTTACTTCATAGTATTTTTATAATGTCGAACGTATATGCAGTCCGGCCAGGGTTCATCCCGAGGTATCTTCTTCGGATGGATCCCTGAGCGATTCAGAGATGAACTCGCTCCCTACGGCCACCACTCCTCAACCCGCGGATGACACGAAGGTGTTGTCCCGAAGGCTCCCATAGCGAGGGGAGGTGATTCTGGAGACACCCCAAGGCGGAATTCCAGATGTCGGACACGCGGGGTTCAAGATCCCCGCGGATCGTGTCGGTGAGAGCCACGGTAGGCCGGGCTCTCAGCCGAACACTGTTCCAGAGCCTTTAGTGGTTCCGGACTCAGGTGGGCAGCCCCTCGTTAGGGAGGGCGAGCCGTCTGTGTCGAGGACTTCCATTGCGCCTGAGGCGCTGGATTGTCTGTTGGAAGTACTTCGCGGCGCTTTCATGGATGAAGAGCACCGTACTCTTATGAGTGTGGTGATTCAGAAGGTTTCATCTGCCAAGAGCAGGCTAACCGAAGCTTGGACCAGCCTCCTAACAGGCTTTGAGGTAAGTAAAAAATATGTGAAATTACCACCCGATAGGTAGTAGCCCCTGATACTCTCTTTGGTGTTTGGAAAGAAAAACCAAACGGAGGGTCAATTATAATCCGCACGAGTCTAATAATAATTGTTAATGTGAATAAGCAGGCGGTGCTGCTTCCCACTGCTGTCTGCACAGCCGAGATCGCCGGACTAAAATGGGGTCTGGAGCAGGCGCAGGGAGAGCTCGACCTCACGAAGAGGCAGCTCGAAGAGAGCAAAGGTGAGTAATTCCCTACTCTCACATAATGAAGGGTATATAAAATTAGTTATTCTAACGACGAAGAGTCGAGATTTTGTAACAGGGGCCACCATCGAAGTGGCCTCGCTGAAGAAAGCATTGTCCGAGGCCGAAGACAAGGCGGACTTGGAACGCACAGAGTGCGAGAAGCAAGATGCCAGAGTGGGCGAGGTACAACAAGAGCTCCAGGAGCTCAGCAAAAAGTTCGAGTCCGTGGAGCATGAGCTTAAGGCGAAAGAGGCCGAGCTTGCGAAGGCCCTTGCTAGTATAAAAGACGCCAAGGCCGAAGCCGACAAGGCACAACAGGAAGTCCAGGAGGCCAAAAAGATAGCGGCGGGTAAGAAATTCTTTATGCAAAGCAAACATGTGGAGGAGGCGTTTCTTTTACTTACCCGAGTTCGAAGCTCTCCAGGGGCATTCGCAGATCTTCCACGCAGCGTATCAGATGCCGCGGAGTTCTACCGTGCCCAGGAGGGGAGCTCAACGGAGAATCTGTTCTGGTCCCAGTATGCTAGGGCCGAACATCCAATGCCTCTGAGTGACCAACTGAAGCAGTTGGTCAAACTCCACAGGGCGGCCGAAAGGGCTATGAAAGATTTCATAGTGCGGATGTGTCCTGGTGAGCCCCTGCGGCTAGCTACTTCGGCCTGATCAAGCGGATAGTGAATGCCTGTCCGCGGCTCGAAGTCATCAAGCGATCCGTTTGCATTGAGGGTGCCTGTTGGGCCTTTGCCCGCGCGAAGGTGCATTGGGGCAAGCTGGATGCGGAAAAGCTGGTGAAGGACGGGCCGCCAGAGGGCAAGGCGCATCGCTATCCGGAGAAGTATTACGATGGCGTTATGAAGGGCGCTCGTCTCGTGGCCGATGAATGTACCAAGGACACAATTTTAGAATGAATTCACTTCTGTCATGTTTGTAATTTAAGGACGAAGTTACTTGCGCTATGTAGCGCTTTTGTTATTTAAAATATTACCTTCTGTGCGGCTGTTTATAAAATTCTGAAAGTAGGCCAGTCGTTGGCTTCCGCCCCCACGTAACTAGTACTGGGGTGTTCGTGGAAACCCGGACACTCTTTATCCAAATGTTTGGTCCCTTAAGGAGGTGTCCGATGCAGCGAACAAGGCAATCGGACTATGCGGCTTTATAACTTTCACTTAGCCATAGAAGTCTACAATTTTAAATTTCAGTGAAGCCCCTAGAATCCGGAAGGCCGAATTGGGGCGCTATATACGCCTAGATCGGACGAAGCCGATTTATCGCCTAAAGCGGAAAAATCTTTAAGGATTTTAAGACCTCTCGAACAGCGACCAGCTCTCGCCACATCATGTCGGTCAGTTTTCGGCTTTCTCTACTGAGGTGCTCGTCCGGAATAACCGGGACACAATCGCAGTAGTTCTCCCTGCGCTACCTTAGCCGATATAACGGAACATAAGGTACCAAAACAAGGGAGCAGGGCTATCCCAACTGTAGACCCAAGACATGATTCGGAGCTAATGCATATAGTGCTATAAGTTTGGGGTGTCGCACTGTTGAAAGTGTTCGGACTTGACTTGCCATATTATGGGGCGCCATCAGAAGCCCCTGGCAAACTGAACGTACCAAGGTGTACGGATGCAATATCAAATAAACATTTTGCGAGAAAAAATGCTCAAATAAGACTGATAAGCTGACGCTATATGTGATCTCCCATTGATGAATAATACGTTTAAGCGTATGTTTACAATGAATGCATTAAGCGGAGATAAATAGGACTATTTGACATGTCCTATCTAGGGGCAGGTCACGTACAGATAGATAAAACAGGTATAACGATCGTAAATAGATTCCACTTGGGTGTTTCCTTCTGTGCGCAAAGCCTGTTGCCTCCTTGGTTTTCTCTCCTATGTAAGTCCGGCAATCCGGCTCTTCTGAAGAGGCTGCACTAAAGCAATGTCCTGAAAGGTAAAACGGAAATATTATGAAGGTATGTTGCGGTGATACCGCACTATTGACTGACTCACTGCTGCGCCTCCGCCTGTGCCCATGGTATTTTGAGTGCGTAATTGTGTACGCGTGGCACGAATGCTGCTTTAATGGGGTGTAAGCGGAGGCCGGACTGCTAATCGCGCTCTTGGCGTGCCTGATGATCCTGTTGCGGGGTGCTCCGGACTCGCTTGACGGTGCTTGAGGTTGTCGTCGCCGGATTGGTGGTTTGTCGGAGGAGGCCGCATTGTACCTCTGCCGCGAGGGCTGCAGTATGCTCTTCTGTACGGAGAGAGCGGTCCATGTTTCCGTTGACTGTTATGACCCCGTGCGGGCCTGACATCTTGAGCTTGAGGTATGCATAGTGTGGTACCGCATTGAATCTAGCGAATGCGGTTCGTCCGAGCAGTGCGTGGTAACCACTACGGAAAGGGACGATATCGAAGATTAACTCTTTGCTTCGGAAGTTGTCCAGAGATCCGAAGACCACTTCCAATGTTATAGAGCCCGTACAGCGGGCCTCTACTCCAGGAATTACACCTTTAAAGGTGGTTTTGGTGGGCTTGATCCTTGAGGGGTCGATGCCCATTTTGCGCACTGTGTCCTGATAAAGCAGGTTCAGGCTGCTGCCTCCGTCCATAAGGACTCGCGTGAGGTGGAATCCGTCGATGATTGGGTCTAAGACCAATGCGGCTGCGGATGCTAGTAGGATGATCCCTATGATCAAAGGTGATCGGACAAGCTGACCATGGGTTGAACTTGGGGGCGACTGGCTCCATCGCGTAGACGTCTCGTAGTGCTTGCTTCCGTTCCCGCTTGGGGATGTGAGTGGTGTAGATCATGTTGACCGTTTTCACCTGGGAGGGGGGAATTTCTTCTGTCCCCTCGTGTTCGGATGCCGGGGCTCATCGTCATCGTCGCTGTGCAGCCCCTTTGTCCTTGTTTTCGGCATTTATTTTGCCGGCATGTTTGAATACCCGGCAATCTCTGTTGGTGTGGTTAGCTGGCTTGTCCGGGGTGCCATGAATTTGGCACGGGCGCTCCAGTATACGGTCTAGACTGGACGGTCCCTAATTGTTTCTTTTGAACGGCTTCTTCCGCTGACCGGACTTGGATCCGCTGAATCCGGCATTTATTGTCATGTCTTCAGTTTTGTCGCCGTTGTTCCGTCGCTTATGTCTGTTGCGTCGTGGCTTGCCGTTACTGTCGCGGACATCTGAAGTGCCGGAATGTGGCGTGGTGCTGCTGCGAGCCAACCAGCTGTCCTCGCCCGTGCAAAAGCGGGTCATTAATGTTGTGAGAGCTGCCATGGACTTGGGTTTTTCCTGGCCGAGGTGTCGAGCGAGCCACTCGTCACGGATATTATGCTTAAAAGCTGCCAGGGCTTCGGCGTCCGGACAGTCGACTATTTGGTTCTTTTTAGTTAGGAACCAGGTCCAGAATTTCCTGGCTGACTCTCCGGGCTGTTGAGTAATGTGGCTCAAGTCATCGGCGTCCGGTGGTCGCACATATGTGCCTTGGAAGTTGTCGAGGAATGCGTCTTCCAGGTTTTCCCAACTGCCAATGGAATTTGCTAGCAGGCTGTTTAGCCAGTGTCGGGCTGGTCCTTTGAGCTTAAGGGGAAGATACTTGATGGCGTGTAGATCGTCTCCGCGGGCCATGTGAATGTGGAGAAGGAAATCCTCGATCCACACTGCGGGGTATGTTGTGCCATTGTATGATTTGATGTTTACGGGTTTGAACCCTTCTGGGAATTCATGATCCATCACTTTGTCAGTGAAGCAGAGGGGGTGTGCGGCGCCTCTGTGCCGGGCTATCTGGCTACGCAGTTCGAATTGGTCTCGGTTGCTGTGTTCGGCCCGGCCGGACTTGTTGATAGTGTATCCGGCGTGACGGTCATCGTTGCGTGCTGGGGCACGCCCCCGCAATCCGTAGATCGATCTTGGATGTCCTGCTATGTTTTCCAGTATATCTTGCAGGTCTTGCATGTTGCCCCGGGTCGTAGTGTATTGGCGTGGGAGTGCAGGCTGGTATTCGGGCTGATATCCCGTTTTATCCCGGCCACGGGGTGGCCGGTCAGCCGTTTGGTGCTCGAGTCCGTATTCCTCGGCTGCCAGGACTTTAGTCCATCTATCTGTGAGCAGGTCTTGATCATCCTGGAGTTGCTGCTGCTTCTTCTTTAGGCTCCTCGCAATGGCAATAAGCCGGCGCTTGAAGCGCTCCTGCTCCACGGGATCCTCTGCCACGCCGAACTTGTCGTCGCCAAGGCTAATCTCGTCTTCGTAGGGGGGCATATAGTAGTCCTCCTACGGATATCCGTCAGTCGCCTGTTCGTCTGGGATGACCTGCTCATCTTCCTGTTCCGCATGCTCGAAGGCGGGCTGGTTAGGGTTGTATTCCTCTTTGGCACCCTCCGGATTGCTTTCATCTCCGGGGCCGGTATTGCTGTGGCGGAGCTTGGAGCAGCGCCGACGACGCCCATGCTTTGTTTTTCTCCCTGGGGGCCGGGGTTATCCTCCGTTGCCTCGTCGCCGTTGGTTTCCTTCGGAGTGTCCACCATGTATATATCGTATGAGGAGGTGGCCGTCCACCGCCCTGTGAGCGGTGGCTCCTGTACTTCTCCTGCATCGTCGTCCATACCATCGATGTCTTCGGAGTCGAAGTCAAGCACGTCGGTTAAATCGTCGACCGTGGCAATGAAGTGGGTGGTGGGTGGGCAGCGAATTCCTTCGTCACCTGCTTCCACTCAAGCCGGACATAGTTCAGCCCAGAGCCTCCTGACAATGAGAGAGACTTTAATGAGTTCAGCATGTCGCCAAAGGGAGAGTGCTGGAAGATATCCGCAGCGGTAAACTCCATTACCGGAGCCCAATCTGGCTCGACTGGCTCGAGGGTGTGCGGACCGGAACCAACAACCAGATACGAGTCCGGGGGGCCGGGGTTACAGGCTTCCACAGAGGTGAGACCTGTATTCGGCTCCATCGCCGATGAGTGTGCGGCCTGCGGGGCGGGGTCCACCCCTCTGTCCTTAGGTAACACAACCTGCACCGGATTTAGATCTGAGGCTTTTACTGAAGGGGTGATATCCCGAGCATCGTCCGACGGCAGGTCTAAGCCGTGCTCATCGTGACTGTTCGGTGCTCCTGGCACAGGCCCAAATCCGTCAAAGATCAAGTCTCCGCGAATATCCGCCGTGTAGTTCAAGTTTCCGAACCTGACCTGGTGGCTAGGGGCGTAGCTGTCGATCTGCTCCAGATGGCCAAGCGAATTGGCCCGCAGTGCGAAGCCGCCAAACACGAAGATCTGTCCGGGGAGAAAAGTCTCCCCCCGGACTGTGTTGTTGATGATTGAAGGCGCCATCAAGCCTTGCAGCGACGACACAGAGGAACTCTCAATGAAAGCACCAATGTCGGTGTCAAAACGGGCGGATCTCGGGTAGGGGTCCCAATCTATGCGTCTAGGCTGATGGTAACAGGAAGCAAGGGACACAATGTTTACCCAGGTTCGGGCCCTCTCGATGGAGGTAAAACCCTACCACCTGCTTGATTAATATTGAAGATATGGGTAGTACAAGAGTAGATCTACCACGAGATCGTAGAGGCTAAACCCTAAGAGCTAGCCTATGATGGTATGATTGTAATTGTGATCGTCCTTCTAAGGACCAACCTCTCTGGTTTATATAGACACCGGAGAGGGCTAGGGTTTACATGGAGTCGGTTACAAGGAAGGAAACACAATATCCGGATCGCCAAGCTTGCCTTCCACGCAAAGGAGAGTCCCATCTGGACACGGGACGGAGTCTTGAGTCTTGTATCTTCACGCTTCAATAGTCCGGACGATGTATATAGTCCGGCAGTCCGGATACCCCCTAATCCAGGACTCCCTCAGCGACGCCTATTGTAGATCCCGCACTCGGCAGCACAGGGAGAAGCGGCGACCCCGCCCCCACCGGATCCCAGGAACACGTAGAATCTCGGGTGGACCGCATCAGCGATCACCCGGACGTCGTCCTTGGGGAGATCATCTTGCTTCTCCCCACCAAGGATTGCTGCCGCACCCAAGTCCTCTCAATTCAGTGGCACCCTCTATGGCGCGTCGTGCCCCTTAATCTCGACTGTCGTCAGCTATCTCTCTTCAATGATTTTGAAATCCCCAGAGCCATCATCTCCTCCCACCAGGGCTCCGCTCAAAGCCTCTGCATCCCATCATGCTACCTGAGCAAGCATATCATGCCCTGCATGGTGGATGCCTGGCTGAAATCCCCTGAATTCACAGAACTACAACCGCTTGAGTTCTACTATTCCCCTGGAAATCACATACCACATACCGAACGCCATGAACTTGTGCCCTCAGCACCGATGTCCATCTCGCGGTTTTCCTCCTCTCTCCACACCGCCACCTTTGCGCTGTGCTACCTAATCTGGTACTAAACCTTCGACTCCCATTTCTCAAGAAACTTTCACTTGTGCGGGTTCATATATCGGAGGCCTCATTGCACAGCATCATCCACTCCAGTTGCCCTGCCCTGGAGTGCTTGGTGCTTGTTTTCACAGTTAGAATCGGTTGTCTCCAAATAAAGTCGCCTAACCTTGTAAGAATTGGAATTTCTTTTGACAGAAGGCAGCTCATCATCCTAGATGCCCCTTCACTTCAAGGGTTGATCCTTGATTCTAGATATTCACTGTTGCAAATAACCGTCCTCTCTGCGCCTAAACTGGAGACCTTGGGTGTAATACATGATCTTTGTGCTCATTTCAATATGGTGTTTGGATCCATAGTTCTTCAAGTACTTTATATTATCATCTACACTTGTAACCATAAGCTGCATTTTAAATTTCTGCGCATAAGTTATATATCATCTTGGAATACACATTTTGTACTAATATTATGTTCTATGCTCAATGAAGAGTTTCTCCATGGATGGCCTATCAATGATGCTGGATTCTGTCAAGATCTTATATATCCAAATGAATAGTTTGATCTCAACAAGATTATTGGCTTGCTGCAATGCTTTCTATGTCTGGAGAAGTTGTATATAAAGGTGATAATTTCACACACATTGGAAGCCCGCATATAGTGTACTAGAATTAACTTTTCAGTTGTTGCTCTTTCGGCACTTTTTTTTAGACCTTAACTATGTTCAATCTTCATGTCTATTTAGGCAACAGGATGGGGTAAGAAAGTTATAACCAATCGGTGGATTCGTAAGCATCGGGATTTTCTCACTTCTCATGAGATTTTATTGAAGACAATAACGCTAGAACGATATGTAGCCAATCGTGCAAACACTAGATTTGTCACATCCTTCCTGCTGAATGCAAGGTTACTATTGTCCATCAGGCTTAAGTTTATCAGCAGCATGGTTTCGATGGATGGGTATGTCAAAGAGCAAAAAAAGGAGTTTCAGGTGGACAAAAGAGCTTCTGAACGTGTCGGGCTTCTATTTACAACATACTGTGGTCATAATCCAGTAAATTTTACGACCCAGGATGTTCATTCTATGGACCTGACCGATCCATTTGATTGTGACTACCGAAAATAGTGCTAGAGTTAGATGTTGTTGCCCTTTTCAACCTGGGTTTTTTTGTAAACCTGATTGTTGGGGATATGACTACTGAGTTAAACCGCCCATGAGGGGCCGGATTACAATCACAAGGAGTCTTGTACAAGAGCCCATGAAGATGAAGGCTATGGAGCTTTAATTATGAAGACTTAGAGGCCTGGAGCCCAATGGCGGATTAGGGCCCATAATAGTAAATCGACATAGATGTATAACTTGTATTGTAAGTCAAGGAAATGAGAAACCGAGCCGGACACTTGTATGAGCCAGCCTCGGGATTCTGTAGACCGGTCGGGCGTCAACCTGTGTATATATAGGGATGACCCGGCGGCGGTTCAGGGACAAGAAACAACAACTCAAGAACTAGGCAAAGCATATTTGCTCCCTGGTAATCGAGACCACATCAAGAACAACACAACTGGATCGTAGGCTTTTACCTTCACCGCAAGGGGCCGAACCAGTATAAACTCCATGTGTCATTTGTCCAGTTTAACCCCTTTAAGCTAATCTCGTTGCGATGGCTCCACGACTAAGTCCTTTCGTTAGGACATCTGATGTGATAGTTCCACAATAGTTGGCGCCCACCGTGGGGCTATCGCACGGTGGTTTCGAGTTCTTGAAGGGCAGCTTCGAAGGGCTCAAGGGATACGTGGTTGGCCGGATGACCAAGAGTCGTCGCAACAAGCTCTACATCAACGATGCAGGCTGGGGCCCCGAGGCCGGCTCAATCAAGTACGGGTACCAGGTCCCCTTTGGAGGAATTCGCGTTTTCATCGGCAAGATCGGCGAACCAGGCCCTGAGCCGGACATCTGCACCGACCTCGTCGAGACGGCTCAGCGTGCAAGCCCTGCCCGGGTTCAGCCTGCCGTGAAGCGGGCGTTCGTAGGATTCATCCACGGTACTGAGTCTGAACCGGTATCTGATGGTGAGATGGCTATTTACTCCAATGGCGGATCATCTACCGGAGAGACTGAGTCGTTGTATCAGGTTCAGGATGGCTTGTTTGAGAGTTATTTCGATGGCAGCAGTATTTCGGAATCTTTTGAACTGCCAAACCGGGTCGCAATCTTTATGGCTGGTACACAACTCGCACCTCAATCTTCAACAGCAGCGGCAACGATTTCCGAGTCGACAGCCGGGGCAGGAGGCCCCGCGCGCCGCCCGGCTCAAGTTCTGTCCGGTTTATTGGATGCCTGGACGACGTTGCTAACTACAGTAGTGAAAGCACAAGTGCTCCCTAGGTGGTTTTGGTAATTAATGTCAACATATCTCTTGTTGGACTAACACTTTTATCTAGTATATTTCAGATAAGTTCAACATTGGAGTGGCATGGACTAAAGGATGTGGGAACTCCTTCAAGATGCTAAGGACAAAGGATTGGCTCAAGCTTCAAGCTCAAGACTCTTCATTTTACATTTCAGTGATCCAAGATCACATTGAGACTATAGGAAAAGCCAATACTATCAAGGAAGGATGAGGTGTTGCTTAATGAGCCTCTTGCTTCATGTGCTTAGTGATATGCTCCAAAACCCTCAACTACTTTCCCACGTCCACATATGTCCTAAACCTAAAGTCAAACTCAGCCCCACTGATTCTTTCTATCCGGCGCCACTGAGTTTTGATGTCTTAGCCACTACCACAAACCCTAGGCAAATCGGTCTCACCGATAGGGATCTCGGTCTCACCGAGATGGGATTGTAATCTCTTTGTGTATATCCATTATCAAAATCGGTCTCACCGAGTTTGAGCAATCGGTACAACCGAGATTACAATGCAAACTCTCTGGTTAACTTATTATCAAAATCGGTCCCACCGAGTTTGATAATCGGTCAAACCGAGTTTGCCTGACCAACTCTCTGGTTAGCTAATTACCAAAATCGGTCCTACCGAGTTTGTGTAATCGGTCTCACCGAGATTACATTATGCCCTAACCCTAACCGAATCGGTCCCACCGAGTTGCATTCCGGTCCCACCAAAAACCCTAACGGTCACATTATTTGCTAAATCGGTCTGACTGAGTTTAACGATTTGGTCCCACCGAGTTTGGTAGATTGTGTGTAACGGTTAGATTTTGTGTGGAGGCTATATATACCCCTCCACCTCCTCTTCATTCATGGAGAGAGCCATCAGACTAAACCTACACTTCCAGCATCCTATTTCTGAGAGAGAACTACCTACTCATGTGTTGAGGCCAAGATATTCCATTCCTACCATATGAATCTTGATCTCTAGCCTTCCCAAGTTCCTTTCCACTCAAACCCTCTTTCCACCAGATCCAAATCCTATGAGAGAGAGTTGAGTGTTGGGGAGACTATCATTTGAAGCACAAGAGCAAGGAGTTCATCATCAACGCACCATTTGTTACTTCTTGGAGAGTGGTGTCTCCTAGATTGGCTAGGTGTCACTTGGGAGCCTTCGACAAGATTGTGGAGTTGAACCAAGGAGTTTGTAAGGGCAAGGAGATCGCCTACTTCGTGAAGATCTACCGCTTGTGAGGCAAGTCCTTCGTGGGCGACAGCCATGGTGGGATAGACAAGGTTGCTTCTTCGTGGACCCTTCTTGGGTGGAGCCCTCCATGGACTCGCGCAACCGTTACCCTTCGTGGGTTGAAGTCTCCATCAACGTGGATGTACGATAGCACCACCTATCGGAACCACACCAAAAACATTTGTGTCTCCAATTGCGTTTGAATCCTCCAAACCCTTCCCCTTACATTCTTGCAAGTTGCATGCTTTACTTTCCACTGCTCATATACTCTTTGCATGCTTGCTTGCTATGTGTTGTGAATGTTAAACTTGTGCCTAAACTCCACTTAAATTCAAAGAAACCTAAAAACTGCAACTTTGGTACTTAGTGTCTAATCACCCCCCTCTAGACACCTCTTCTCAAGGTCCTACAAGTGGTATCAGAGCATCGGTCTCGATTGCCTTGGTTTAATCACCATTGGAGGAAGATGGATGAGTCTACTTTGGGGAGTCTTAGACATAGAGTGCCTATTCTTGATGGGGAGTACTTTCATGAGTGGAAAAATGAGATGCTTGTAATTTTCAATCAATATCATTTGAACAAGTACATTGCTAGTCCTTGTGCACCTTGTGTTGATCCTATGCATCCTACCCTTGATGAGTCTATTGACATGATTAGGAATGTTAGAACTTTTAATCTTATCACTAGAGGCTTGCCCAGAAACTTGATTATAAAACTGCCTACTCTTGAGTGTGCCTACACTATATGGAAATTTCTTGAGGAACGATTTCCTGATTATTCTTTGAAAAATCTTGATGAAATTCTCCATAAGTCTATTGCCTTGAGTAAGATGAATACTAGTGATCCTATGTTTGGTGATCGTCTATTTAAGCTTACAAACCTTATGCGTGCCAAAGGAAATGTTGGTATTATTAGTGATATTATTTCCGAAGCTATAAAAATTCATAGACAAGATCATTGTCAAAATCACTCTAACGAATCACCCTCTCTAGGATTTGATCCATCACATGACAATGTTGAACATGGATACTATGATGAGGATGATGATAGTGACTTCGATCTTGATGATGCAATGAGACATTTTGGTCTTATGGCAAATCTTCGGGGATACATGTCAGGAGGAAAGGAATGGGTCCTTGACAGTGGATGTACCGATCACATGACCGGAGATAAAGACATGTTTCGTGAGCTTGCTGATAATGATAGTCCTCGAAAGTATGTCACTTTCGGTGACAACTCAAAGGGTAAGGTGGTTAGCCTCGGTAAGGTGGCCATCTCACATGATAGCTCCATACAAAATGTCATGCTCGTTGAATCTCTTGGATACAACTTACTTTCAGTATCTAGACTTGCTGATTTCGGTTTCAATGTTCTATTTACTGAAGTAGATTGCCAAGTGTTTCGTCGAGACAATCATAAAATGGTCTTTACCGGTATACGTAGAGGTGATCTTTACATTGTTGATTTCACTAAAAAGGCTCAACCTAAAACTTGCTTCATTGCTAAATCCTCAAAAGGTTGGTTATGGCATAGACAACTAGGTCACGTTGGCATGAGAAACCTTGACAATCTTATTAAAGGAAATCATATCCTTGGAGTTAACGATGTCATATTTGATAAGGATAGACTTTGCAGTGCTTGTCAAGCAGGTAAACAGGTTGGAGGAAGGCATCCCGTGAAGAACATCATGACCACGAAAAGGCCACTCGAGCTACTTCACATGGATCTCTTTGGTCCCAACTCTTACAAGAGTCTCGGTGGAAATTCTTTTGGTCTAGTTATAGTCGATGATTTTTCCAGATTTACCTGGGTGTTTTTTCTTGATGATAAATCGCAGGTCCAAAAGATCTTCAAAAACTTCGCTAGGAAGGCCCAAAACCAATTTGAAGTGAAGATCAAGAAGGTTCGCAGCGATAACGGAACAGAGTTCAAGAACGCAAATGTGGACACCTTTCTGACGAAGAAGGGATTTCACATGAGTTCTCGGCTATGTACACACCTCAACAAAATGGAGTTGTTGAGAGGAAGAACCGGACGCTCATCGAAATGGCGAGAACGATGCTTGATGAGTACAAGACGCCGAAGCACTTTTGGGCAGAAGTGGTTGAGACAGCTTGTCATGCAACAAATCGCTTGTATCTTCACAAGCTAGTCGGCAAGACGGCATACGAGCTCCTCACCGGTAACAAACCCCAAGTTGGATACTTTTGAGTATTCGGCTCAAAGTGCTACATTCTTGATAAGCATCGTCGTTCTAAATTTGCTCCTAAGTCTCATGAAGGTTTCCTACTAGGTTATGGCTCAAACTCTCACACTTACCGTGTCTACAACAATTTCACCCGAAAGGTTGAAGAGACGGTAGATGTGAAGTTTGATGAATCTAACGGCTCACAAGTAGAGCAATTGCCAATTGATGTAGGAGATAAAGATCCTTTGGAAGCAATCCAAGACTTGTCTATTGGCAAGGTTCGTCCAACGGAGGTGAAGGAGAGTGCCTCGTCTGTCCAAGTGGAAGCTTCTACTTCACGACAAGGTGAACCAAGAGTTGATACGGAAGCATCCACAAGTGGGACACACCAAGATGAAGGAAACACGGAAGTGCATCAAGATGAACGTCAACAATCTCCTTCTCCACCACGACAAGAGAACGACAACGCCAACAATGAAGAAGGACAAGAAGAAGAACAAGATGAAGAAGATGTTCAACGAAGATCCAAGAAAAAGCTTTCACGAGTTCGAGCAAGAATTGCTAAAGACCATCCCGTCGAGCAAATCTACAATGATATTCAAACCGGGAGAATCACTCGCTCTAAAACTCGTCTAGCTAACTTTTGTGAAAACTATTCTTTCATCTCTAGCATTGAACCTATGAAGGTCGAAGAAGCATTGGAAGATCCGGATTGGATAAATGCTATGCATGAAGAGCTACACAACTTTGAGAGGAACCAAGTTTGGACATTGGTTGAGAAGCCCGACAACAACCACAACATCATCGGTACCAAATGGGTGTTTCGCAACAAGCAAGATGAAGATGGACAAGTAGTTCGCAACAAAGCACGTCTCGTCGCCCAAGGCTACACACAAGTCGAAGGTATGGACTATGGTGAGACTTATGATCCTGTTGCTAGACTTGAGTCTATTCGCATCTTACTTGCCTATGCTAATCGCCATGATATCACATTGTACCAAATGGACATTAAAAGTGCTTTTCTAAATGGTGAAATAGAGGAGGAAGTTTATGTTAAACAACCTCCCGGCTTTGTCAATTCTAAGAAACCCAATCATGTTTACAAACTTCACAAAGCTCTTTATGGTCTTAAACAAGCTCCTAGAGCATGGTATAAATGCTTGACCAAGTTCCTTATTGAAAAAGGCTTTGAAATTGGGAAAATTGATTCTACTCTTTTTACTAAAAGGGTTAATGGTGAACTCTTTGTGTGCCAAATTTGTGTTGATGATATTATATTTGGTTCAACTAACCCTCATTTTAGTGAGAAGTTTGGAAAGCTAATGTCGAAGAAGTTTGAGATGTCAATGATGAGTGAACTCAAATTCTTTCTTGGGTTGCAAATCAAGCAAACTAAGGAAGGTACTTTTGTCTCTCAAACGAAGTACACTAAGGACTTATTCAAGAAGTTCAATATGCAAGAATGCAAAGGTATGTCTACACCCATGCCTACTAGTGGACATCTTGATTTGACCAAAGATGGTGAACCGGTTGATCAAAAGGTTTATCGCTCTATGATTGGTTCATTGTTATATCTATGTGCTTCACGTCCCGATCTTATGCTAAGTATGTGCATGTGTGCACGATATCAAGCTGCTCCTAAAGAATGTCATCTCAAGGCTGTGAAAACGATAGTGAGATACTTAATCCATACACCAAATTTTGGCATTTGGTATCCTAAGAGGGCCTCTTTCGATCTTGTTGGCTATTCCGACTCGGACTATGCCGGAGACAAGGTTGATAGAAAGTCCACTTTGGGTACTTGTCAATTTCTTGGTAGATCTCTTGTGTCTTGGTCCTCCAAGAAACAAAACTCGGTATCCTTATCCACCGCCGAAGCGGAATACATTGCCGCTGGTTCATGTTGTGCTCAATTACTTTGGATGACCCAAACTCTTAAAGATTATGGGATGTATGTGAAACATGTTCCATTGCTTTGTGATAATGAAAGTGATATCAAAATTGGTCATAATCCTGTGCAACATTCTCGAACTAAGCATATTGAAATTCGTTATCCTTTCATTCGAGATCATGTTGCTAAGGGTGACATCGATCTTAAGCATGTTCGCACTGAAAAGCAATTACCGGATATATTCACTAAACCTCTTGATGAGAAAGTGTTTTGCAGGTTAAGAGGAGAATTGAACATCATTGATGCTTCAAACTTGGAGTAGAAACTCCATTGGATGCATGCAAGACATGAGCTTATGACTAATCCTTGATATTTCTCTTATGATGAAAATCTTATATCTTGGACATATTTGTATCTTGCATGTTATCTAACCCATGTAGGTACTTGGTTGAATCAAATTCCATGAGATTGTAACCTACTCACATCTTGAGCAATCTCTACATCACCAAGCCTCTATACAAAGGTGGTTGAAGACAAGGAAGCACGGAACCATTCAAACATATCCTTTGACAAGTTCTATGTTGAGCTTCATGATTGCCATTTTTGGATACACAAGTGCTCTTCCTTGCAAGAACTAACCCATGTAGGTAGATGGACTCAAATTCCAAGTGGTGCTCCAAATTCTTGATGAGCTACATCAACCTCTAGCAACTCACACAAGTTCAACTACATGGAGAACACCACCAACCAAGGTACGTTATTCCATCTTAGAGAAGCTTTACTCCAAGTCATGAGCTAAAGCAACTCGACAAGATGAGAATACATCAAGATGCTTAAACGAAAAATGGCAACCCCATTTTGAGCTTAAACGATGAGTATGACCTATGATCAAGTGATCTCACTTGACTCCTAAGTCAATATACTCTAACATAGGTGACTTTGTCGCCGACCATCTCTGGATGAAGTTACCTTGTGTTTTCTTCTGTGTTTTTGCATTTGTTTCATGCATATATGTTTCCCCTTTCAAAAAAACTTCATCTAGATTTCTTTCTATTTGCTCTGCATTTTCTGCATCTAATTCCTTGCATATCTTCTTTGTGAGATCTTATTAGTCTAGTGAGCTAAGGTGACAAGTGTTTTCTCTGTGATGAACTCGGTTACACCGATTTGTTATTTTCGGTCCAACTGGAAACTTTCGGTACCACCGAAGCATACCACTCGATGCCACCGATTTCACAACAGGAAAAACAGTTTGCCACTTATTCTGTGTTTCTTCTGATCCAGCTCCACTCAATGAATCTTGTCCTCTACAAGCATCACATTTCTATCATTGCTTTATGTTGTGACTCAAGGATCAAACCCATTCACGTCAAATTCCAGAGGGAGAGAGAGAGATTACATCTTTATCCATCCCTTCTTGGAAATTGATGTCAAAGGGGGAGAGAGAGATCACATCAAAGCTTATCATTTAGAGAGAGAGATCACATCTCAGAGGGAGAGAGAGATCCTTCAAGGGGAGAGAGAGAGATCTCCAGGGGGAGAGAATACTAGTAGAAAGTATTTCTCAAGGATCCCAGATGCTTGGTGTTCAAGAGGAGAGATGCCACATGTCTTCTTGAGGGGAA
The DNA here is from genome assembly GCF_018294505.1 of Triticum aestivum. NCBI lineage: Eukaryota > Viridiplantae > Streptophyta > Magnoliopsida > Poales > Poaceae > Triticum > Triticum aestivum. The sequence continues at coordinate 695,316,095 of NC_057810.1, read as the reverse complement.
AGGCATGTTCATATGTGCTTACTTGCATTAGCTTGCATTAGCTATGTTCTTTGTATCTTTCAGCTCTGATTTTTTGTTCCCTATCTTCTCCCAGTATCCCATGTTAGATTCAGGGGGAGCAAGACATCTAAGGGAAAGAGATCATTTAAATTCATTGCATATCTTTACTCTTGGGGACATGTCTGATCCAATGTGGTACTTAGTACTCACTCTCTACATATCATCCCAGTCTTGGTATTCTTGTGGTTTCTTCTGTTTTCTATGGCTAGTAGATGTATCTGTGTTATCTAACCTTGTTTTCGCAGGTTCATTTCATCCTAAGCCAACTCAAGACTACAAGGTAAGTATATGCATCACAATCATGTGTATGAGGAATTCTTGCTGATGTACATACTGTTTGCAAGAAGGACTCATGGGCATGAAGGTATTCTCTTTAATACTTTTTGCTCTGATGCATATGGCCAAGATACATGTAACACATTGCCTGCTCTATCATGGTTATGCTATCACATGCTTCTATATTTCATATTCACATGATTGCATACATGTAGGGGGAGCCTATGCTTGTTACATGTCTTTCCAAAGCTTTTCTTGCTATTCTTTATATCCTTATCTAAAGCTTTGATGTATGTTGTCATCAATTACCAAAAAGGGGGAGATTGAAAGCACGAGTGCTCCCTAGGTGGTTTTGGTAATTAATGTCAACATATCTCTTGTTGGACTAACACTTTTATCTAGTATATTTCAGATAAGTTCAACATTGGAGTGGCATGGACTAAAGGATGTGGGAACTCCTTCAAGATGCTAAGGACAAAGGATTGGCTCAAGCTTCAAGCTCAAGACTCTTCATTTTACATTTCAGTGATCCAAGATCACATTGAGTCTATAGGAAAAGCCAATACTATCAAGGAGTGATGAGGTGTTGCTTAATGAGCCTCTTGCTTCATGTGCTTAGTGATATGCTCCAAAACCCTCAACTACTTTCCCACGTCCACATATGTCCTAAACCTAAAGTCAAACTCGGCCCCACTGATTCTTTCTATCCGGCGCCACCGAGTTTTGATGTCTTAGCCACTACCACAAACCCTAGGCAAATCGGTCTCACCGATAGGGATCTCGGTCTCACCGAGATGGGATTGTAATCTCTCTGTGTATGTCCATTATCAAAATCGGTCTCACCGAGTTTGAGCAACCGGTACTACCAGGATTACAATGCAAACTCTCTGGTTAACTTATTATCAAAATCGGTCCCACCGAGTTTGATAATCGGTCAAACCGAGTTTGCCTGACCAACTCTCTGGTTAGCTAATTATCAAAATCGGTCCTACCAAGTTTGTGTAATCGGTCTCACCGAGATTACGTTATGCCCTAACCCTAACCGAATCAGTCCCACCGAGTTGCATTCCGGTCCCACCGAAAACCCTAACGGTCACATTATTTGCTAAATCGGTCTGACCGAGTTTAACGATTCGGTCCCATCGAGTTTGGCAGATTGTGTGTAACGGTTAGATTTTGTGTGGAGGCTATATATACCCCTCCACCTCCTCTTCATTCGTGGAGAGAGCCATCAGACGAAACCTACACTTCCAGCATCCTATTTCTGAGAGAGAACTACCTACTCATGTGTTGAGGCCAAGATATTCCATTCCTACCATATGAATCTTGATCTCTAGCCTTCCCAAGTTGCTTTCCACTCAAACCCTCTTTCCACCAGATCCAAATCCTATGAGAGAGAGTTGAGTGTTGGGGAGACTATCATTTGAAGCACAAGAGCAAGGAGTTCATCATCAACGCACCATTTGTTACTTCTTGGAGAGTGGTGTCTCCTAGATTGGCTAGTTGTCACTTGGGAGCCTCCGACAAGATTGTGGAGTTGAACCAAGGAGATTGTAAGGACAAGGAGATCGCCTACTTCGTGAAGATCTACCGCTAGTGAGGCAAGTCCTTCGTGGGCAACGGCCATGGTGGGATAGACAAGGTTGCTTCTTCGTGGACCCTTCTTGGGTGGAGCCCTCCGTGGACTCGCGCAACCGTTACCCTTCGTGGGTTGAAGTCTCCATCAACGTGGATGTACGATAGCACCACCTATCGGAACCACGCCAAAAACATCCGTGTCTCCAATTGCGTTTGAATCCTCCAAACCCTTCCCCTTACATTCTTGCAAGTTGCATGCTTTACTTTCCGCTGCTCATATACTCTTTGCATGCTTGCTTGCTATGTGTTGTGAATGTTAAACTTGTGCCTAAACTCCACTTAAATTTAAAGAAACCTAAAAACTACAACTTTGGTACTTAATGTCTAATCACCCCCCCCCCCTCTAGACATCTCTTCTCAAGGTCCTACAAGCAGTCACTCCAGCGACTCAAGATCAACATAATGCGGAGGTCACAAAGCTGCGGGGTCAGATAACTCAGGCCAAGGAGGATTTGGCAGCTGAGGAAACCAGGATGGCTGAGGAACGGGCCGCTTTAGATGCCTAGTCACAAAGGATTCAGGCCGAAAATTACCGACTCTTGTTAGATCAGAACGCTTCGAATGACGTACTAAGGAGAAGGCATCAGTCTCGCCTACCGATGGATTACAATGCGATGAATCTCTTCAGTACGCCGGGAGCAGGAACCAGCAACTCGGCAGTGTTAAACCGGACTGAAGTGCCTAGGACCGGAGCACCAGATCAACCACAGGTGATGGGCCCACCTCGACAAACAGATAACCCGCTGCAGTACATGACACCCCCGCTGGGTCACTTCTCCACCCCCTTGGACAACATGATTGCCGCAGCGTCTCGTTTGGCAGCTATTCCAATGGAGGGTGAGTCCCCAACAGCGGTTGAGACGCGACGGGCTAGGGATCTTCTTCAGACTGGCATGGTGCAGCAGCAGGCTTATTCATACAGCCGAGACATGATTCATTCAACCCCTCGCCCAAGCAAGAGCTACAACATGCACATGGATGAACCGGTTGTATCAAGCAGTGCGCGGAACCATGACGCCCCTCGAGGGCCTAATCCGGCGCGTGGTGGTGCAAATGCTGATGACGTGGTGGATAATGGTAGAGCATGAAGGGAGGCCGCTTTAGCGGCACAGTACGCGGGTCATCATCAATCCACCCCGGTTCAGCCAGCGGCATCAGTAGAACGAGGACTTGCTTTTAGCTCCTAGGGAGTGCCGTGTCTCACCCCAGCTCTATGCAATGTGCGGTTACCCAAGGATTTCAAGGGCCCGTGTAAGGTGCCTAACTACACCGCCGATTTACCCCCCGAGTCATGGGTTGAGAGCTACGAGATGGCTATGGAGATGCTGGAAGTGGATGAAGCAACATGTGCAAAATACTTCACCATGATGTTGGAAGGAACAACTCGCACTTGGTTAAAGAGCCTGCCTGCTAACTCCATCGGGTCATGGGACCAATTGAAGGCCCAATTTATAGCGAATTTCAAGGGTACGTGCAAACAACCCATGTCCATTATGGATCTAGCTACTTGTGTTCAAGGAGAGAATGAATCAACAACTCATTGGGTGCGCCGGGTTTCAGAAATCCTGCATTCGTCGGACCGCATCAATGCTGATACATCAATTGTAACATTGGAGAGTAATTGCCGGTTTAAATCGCTGAAGATGAAGTTGGGACGGCTCAAGCGCCACTGCAATGATATGGGAACACTCATGGCATCTCTGGTTAAATATGTTGATTTTGATAATACCAAAGATCCCAATTCTGACAAAGAGAAACCGGAGAAGGGAAAGAAGAATGCCGGTACAAAAGGACAGCATAACCAGAAGAACCACGGAAACAATGGTAAGCGTAAAGTGGATAATTTAGATTTTGTGGCTAACACCAATGTGCAGGGCAATGCACAACGTCGTAAGGGTAAACCGCCCCCAGCATGATGGAGGCATGAATCTAGAGCACCTGTTAACCAGCCCTGCCCAAAGCACGGGACTAAGGAGGTTCCGGCAACACACCTCTGGAAGGATTCTTTCATTATGAAGGAGTTCAAAAATTCTGATCTCTTCCGGTATGATCAAGGTCCGTCTGGCGGTTCAGGTCCAGGATTTCACGGGCCGGGTTACGATGGCGGCGGTTCAAATTCTGGATTTCAGAATAATCAGGGTAACCAGAACAACCAAGGTGGTCACAACCAGCAGAATAATCAGGGGAACTAGCAGCAATCAGGTTTTCAGAGTCACCCAAAGCAGTTGAATGGCGGGCAGTATCATGTTTTCACCACTAGCTTGTGTAAGCGTGATCAGAAACTTCACAAGAGGGCAGTTAATGCTGTTGAACCGGCAGTACCCCGTTACTTGCGTTGGTCCGAGCAACCCATTGTGTGGAGCAGAGAGGGTCATCCGCCCCGGGTTGATAATCTGGGCCATCTGGCTTTAGTGGTGGCACCTCAGGCGGGGGGTTATAAATTCACCAAGCTACTCATGGATGGAGGGAGCAGCATCAATATCCTGTATTATGAAACCTTTCGTCGCATGGGGTTGATGGATAAGAATCTTAAACCGTCGAACATTGTCTTTCATGGTGTAGTACCAGGTAAATCGGCATATCCGGTTGGCAAGATAGCTTTGGAGGTTGTGTTTCGTGATGAGCATGATTCCAGGTCAGAAACTTTGACCTTTGAAGTGGTGAAAATCCAGAGCCCATATCATGCCCTGTTTGGACGGCCGGCTTACGCAAAATTCATGGCAAGGCCCTGTTATATTTATTTACAGCTCAAAATGTCGGGTCATAAGGGGACCATCACGATGCACGGGAGTCGTAAGATCGCTTTAGACTGTGAAGAGGGTGATGCGGCCTATGCTGAGTCGGTTTGTGCAATAGAAGAGTTGAAGTTCTACAAGGACAATGTTGATCCGATAGATATGACTCCTCTGAAGAAACCCACCACAGAGCATGACTCGACCCTGAAGTTTAAACCGACCGATGAGACTAAATTGGTAGATTTTGTTCCTGGCGATTCATCCAAATAGTTTATTATCAGCACTAATCTGGATCCGAAATAGGAAAGCACGCTCATCGAGTTCATCCATGAGAACCAGGACATCTTTGCATGGAGGCCTTCTGACATGCCAGGTGTGCCGAGGGAACTCGCTGAGCACAATCTCAATATTGATCCCAAGTTTAAATCGGTCAAGCAGTTTCTCCATCGCTTCAACGAAGAAAGGCGCAAAGCCATTGGCTGCTGGGTTTATCGTTGAAGTCTTTCATCCAGAGTGGCTTGTCAATCCGGTGCTAGTGCTTAAGAAGAATGGCACTTGGCGCATGTGTGTGGATTATACGGATTTGAACAAAGTCTATCCGGCCGATCCTTTTGCTCTCCCTCGTATTGATCAAATCATTGATGCTACGGCGGGTTGTGAGCGGAGTTTCTTGGATGCTTATTCTGGTTATCATCAGATCAAGATGGCAGTTGAGGACCAGGAGAAAACAGCTTTCATCACTCCCTTTGGAGCCTTCTGCTATGTTTCTATGCCCTTTGGGCTCAAGAGTGCCCAGGCGACTTATCAGTGCTGTGTGCGGAATTGTCTTCATACCCAAATCGGGCGCAATGTTCATGCTTATGTGGACGATATTGTGGTGAAGTCCAGGAAGAAGGAGACCTTGATTGAAGACTTGAAGGAGACCTTTAACAATCTTCGGGTGTATAAAATGATGCTCAATCTGGCCAAGTGTGTTTTTGGTGTTCCGGCAGGCAAGCTCTTAGGTTTCCTGGTGTCTAACAGGGGCATTGAGGCTAATCCGGAAAAAATCAAGGCGATTACGTCTCTGGCTAAACCGGCGTGTATCAATGATGTTCAGCGTCTGGCGGGTCGAATTGCAGCCCTGAGCTGGTTTATCAGCCATTTGGGAGAGAAGGTGATCCCTCTGTATCAGATGTTGAAGAAAACAGACACTTTTGTCTGGAGTAACGCTGCTGATGCGGCGTTTGAGGACTTGAAGCGGCAGTTGGCTGAACCGCTGGTCCTTGCTGCTCCGATCGACAACGAGCCGTTGTTATTATATGTGGATGCTAATGCCCGGGCTGTCAGTGTGGCTATTGTGGTCGACCGCAAGGAAGCTGGGAAGGAATATCCGGTTCAAAGGATGGTTTACTGTATCAGTGAAGTGCTCATTGAGTCAAAGCAAAGATATCCACATTGGCAGAAGCTGGTGTATGGGGTTTTTTGGCGAGCCGGAAGCTTAAGCAGTACTTTCAGGGCCATCCCATCATAGTGGTTAGTTCGGCTCCTTTGGGCGATATCATTCAGAACAGGGAGGCAACTGGCCGGGTTGCAAAGTGGGATATTGAGCTTGGACCGCACGAGTTGAAGTTTATGCCTCGGACAGCTATCAAGTCTCAAGCTCTTGTTGACTTCATCAATGATTGGACAGAGTTGCAGGTACTGGAAGACAAACCGGATAACACATACTGGACTATCCACTTCGACGGGTCCAGGCAATTGGAGGGCTCGGGGGCTGGAGTTGTCCTTACTTCCCCTCGAGGTGATAAAATTCGTTATGTTCTCCGCTTAATGTTTCCTTGTACTAACAATGCAGCTGAGTACGAGGCCTTACTCCATGGTCTTCGAGTGGCTAAGGAAATGAACTTAAGCTGGGTACGATGCTTTGGAGACTCTGATCTGGTGGCTCATCAAGTTTCTGGTACTTGGGACTCTAAGGATCCACTCATGGCGGCTTACAGACGAGAGGTGGATATTGTGGCTGGTCACTTCAAGGGTTATCAGGTTGAGCACATTGATCAGTGCAAAAACAAAGCAGCAGATGCTTTAAACCGGCTGGGGTCTCAGCGTAAACCGGTACCACCCAATACCTTTCTAGATATCCTGCACAACCTGTTTGTTAAGTTGCCTACAGAGGAGGACTTAGCTATTCCTGATATGGAGTCACAGTTGGTGGCCGCTTTACATGTAATTTCGGATTGGAGGTTCCATATTTGGCGTATATGAACCGGGGCGAGTTACCAGAAGATGAAGTTCTGGCCAGACGGATAGTCCGGTGATCAAAGTCCATGGTTATTCATAATGGCGAGTTACATCACTGCAGTGTCTCGGGCGTGCTCCAGCGCTGTGTTTCTCCTGAAGAGGGCCAAGAGATTTTGCGTGAGATCCATGAAGGAGATTGTGGTCACCACGCCGGTTCAAAATCCCTGGTTGCTAAAGCTTTTCTTCATGGTTTCTACTGGTTGATGGCTCATGCTGATGCTGAGGACCTGGTAAAGCGGTGTGATGCTTGTCAAAAATTTTCACGCCGAGCTCATGTTCCGGCTCAAGAACTGCGGATGATTCCAATCACTTGGTCGTTTGCTACTTGGGGGCTTGATATGGTGGGACCTTTTAAGTGGTCCAAAGATAAGAAGACCCACCTATTGGTGGCGGTTGACAAGTTCACTAAATGGGTTGAAGCAGAGCCAGTAAGCAAGTGTGATGCAGCCACGGCGGTTCAATTCATCAAGAAGGTGATTTTCCGCTTCGGTTTTCCACACAACATCATCACGGATAATGGCACGAACCTCTCCAAATGTGAGATGGAGGACTTCTGTCAAAGAGAGCATATCCGGCTTGATGTGTCATCAGTGGCACACCTCCAATCTAACGGACAAGCTGAGAGAGCTAATCAGGAAATCTTAAAGGGTATCAAGCCCCGGCTTATGGTTCCTTTGAAAAGGACGCCGGGTTGTTGGGTGGAAGAATTACCTTCTGTGTTATGGAGCATAAACACCATCCCCAATCGATCAATGAGTTATACACCTTTCTTCATGGTTTACGGGGCAGAGGCGGTACTCCCAAGTGATATTCGTCATGACTCGCCCCGGGTTGCCAATTATGTTGAAGCGGACAACGAGCAAGCACGTCAGGAAGCATTGGACCTGTTAGATGAAAAACGGGACATGGCCTTAGCTCGTTCGGCGGTTTATCAGCAAAACCTGCGACGTTATCACAGCGGCCGGGTTAAAACAAGAACCTTTCAAGAAGGTGACTTGATGCTTCGGCTCATCCAGGATCAGACCGATATGCACAAGTTATCCCCACCTTGGGAAGGACCCTTTGTGGTCAGCAAGAATCTGCACAACGGATCATACTACCTCATTGATGTTCGAGAGCATGCAGACTCACGCAAATCTAAGGAGGAGACCCGGCGGCCGTGGAACATAGCTCTCCTTCGGCCTTATTACACCTGAGCCATAGGCTCCTCTTATGTACATATTTTGACAATGTATATATTATGATCAATATAATAAACCGGCATCCTTGCTATAAGCAGGGTCTCTGCCGTTTTTTCCAACATCTTCTGATTACATGGGGGCTTCATCTGACAAAGCAGAGTTATGCCTATTAATTTGGCTATCACGCCACAATACAGCTTGGAGCTTCACACCAAGGGGCCAAAGAGAGTCTGGTTGCTATGCACAGCTCAAACATAGGCACCCATAGAGCACAGCTCACAAAGTTACTTGGGGGCTCTTTGTGCAAAGCAACAAAGAGTTTGAAAGGACCCTTGTAATATGCTATCAAGCACGGCTTGGAAGCCTGGTGTATTCACCTAAAACCCCGGGTTAACCTGCCTTCATCAAGTAAGCCCGGCATGACCCGTCGAATGTTTGACAAGTCAATCTTATACAGACCCTGAACTTGTCAAAGTTAAAATGATGATTGGTTAGTTGGAGGCCCATCTTGAAAGGCTTTGCAAAAATGGTTTAACTCAGTGGCCTGGCAGCCCATGAAAAGCCTCGAATTTGGGCCTGGCAGCCCTTAAAAAGCCTCGACTACACGGTTTTACTTTCCTTTGCCAAGTTTCATTCTTTTGGTAAAATTTTATGTTAAACCGGCGTCTCTTGACCCGGCCTGACTATAAGTCATTTCATCAACCCGGTGTTTCTTAACCCGGTGTCGCTTTTCAACTATCAGTTGTTAGCACATATTCAATTATGAACCGGCTTTTCTTAGCCCAGTCTGGCATTGACTATAAGTCTCCAGGATGATCATCCGGTGTTTATCATAACCCGACATGGCTTATTATGCACCAGTACAACATGGTGGGAGTTATCAACACTCAAGATTTGGGTTATCACCCTTACTACGCAAGTTGGTAAACCAACGATGTGGTTTATATCACAGGTATGATATATTTCATATGTTGTCGCTTTACAGCCTTGGTTATAAAAACTCTGGTTCTGTATTGAATATCATAACCCGTCCGGCGGTAAAACCGCCAGGGCACATTTAAGTTTTTCAAATGCAGAAGGCAGGATTTTATGAAAAGTACTAAGGCATATGAGCAAGCATAGCAACAATCACGAAGGATTGCACAGTGTCATGTAGCAGTGCACGATGGCACAAGAACAAAGTATTTCAACTAGCCTATTACAAGGCGCTTTGATGCCCAAAAGAATAATTGTTTGTTGCATAAACTAAAATCTGCGAAGCTAAAACCGGTTGCGGGATTATGACTCATCACCAGGCTGACGCGAAGTTGATGGATCATCTTGCGTCGGTTCAACCTCCTCCTCCCCACCCAGTGGCTGGAAGTCAATGGTGGCCCAATCAATCCGGGTTAAAGCTTGGAAGACAGCTTCGTCACTTATAAGATTGGATGGTTCAACGTCAGGGGCATATGTGTGCTTACAGATTGGCGGGATAAGATTCTGCACTTCTTTAACAGCTGCATCAACCCGTTTGTTGTCCACGTCATAGCTGGACCGATGGACAGACAAGTCAACTTCTTCGGCCAATTGGCTTGCAAGCGCGCGCATCTCCTTGGTCAAGGTTTTGAGGGCTTCATTATCAAATGCTGGCCCGTTTTCTTGTTCGCTAGGATATCCCTTTTCGATATCTACCAGATCAAGATCAGCTATCCAAGCTTTGGCCCGAGTCAGTGCTGATAAAGTGCCAGCCCTGGCAGCAGATCGCTTTACCTCTTCTATCTGGGCAGGTGTCATAGATAATTTGGCCAATGTATCCTTGATCAAGGTTGGCGGCGGTTTATTGTATGAGGCCGCACAGATGACTTGTTGAGCGTCGTATACAATTGTTCTATCAAAGTATAGGCTGCCTTCAACTTCTTCCGCATATTTGAGCCCAGATGAGCAACACGACTACCTGCAACGGTTTAAGAAATGGCTGTTAAACCGGCAGTGTCAAAAATGTTTACTAAAACAACTGAATAAGAATACTTACCAAATATAGCAGAAGTCATTGCGTTGATTTGCTGTTTTAAGCCGCTCAGCTCTTTTGCTACCGGTTTAAGTGCCGCTTCAGCGTCCTCCGCCCGCTTCAACAAAGCAGCTTTTTCAGTTTCCCAGCTGGCACGCTCGTTCTTGAAGCCATCTTTCAATTGCTCCATGGCTGTCAAAGCGCCTTTCAATTCATCCTTGGCCTTGGAGGTTTCTTCTTGCTGGGACTTGATATTTTCTTGAAGATCGGCAATTTGGGAATCCTTATTGCTCAAGTCAGCCTGCAACAGGCAGATGATAAGTTGTTAATATCTTCTCAAAAGTCCCAAGCATATAACAAGTTATACACTTGGCACTTGGGGGCTAATGCGGATTGCTTCTTAACTGATATTTTAAAGTCCCAAGGTTCAATACAAGTATTAATCTTGGCACTTGGGGGCTAATGCCTAATTGATCAGATCAACCGGATGTGAAGGAATTAAACAAGGTTAAACTTTTCAACAGAAAGACCCGGTTCATCTTGCAGAGGTAAACTGGCCCTTTGGGGGCTACACAGTTGCAGTTTTTCTTATCAAAGTCCCGGTCCATCTTGAAGAGATACACCGGCCCTTGGGGGCTACAATGGGATTGATATACAGCAAAAAGAAAGATTTATAGAAGTTACCTCATAGCGCTCTTTCATCAAGTTGACTAAACCGGCCTCATAATCGCGACTTGTATACAGGAGGTTTAGATATCCAGAATGGAGCTCCTGAGCACTGAGATGAGCACAGCTTGACAAATCAGTCTTCCATTTGCCTTTCTCCACAGCAGCAGATTCCACTTTGGCATTGTGCTTTGACAAAGCGACAGGGTTGCCAGGAGAAGTGTGGCCAAAACCAATGATTACCACATCATCAGTCTTGCCATCAACAATTTCATCTGTGTTGGATGGTTTGGCAGTGGCTCTTGCTGGGCTTGGAGGGTTAGCAACTGGACTTGGTGGATTGGCAGCTGGGCTTGGCGGATCAACATGAGGACTGGCCGGATTAACTTCTGGCGGATCAACATAAGTGTCCTGACCTTGTGGCACAGGATCATCCATAGCAAAATCAGTGTCTCCACCAACGCCTTCTGAGGTCCTCTCCGGTTCAAACTCCTCAGCAGGAATACTCAGTTTCGCTTTTTTGCTGAGTCGGGCTTTGGCGCAGCAAATAGCAATCAGAGGTTAATATGGTAAACCAGTGCAAGAAAGTAAAGCTAAAATTATCATACTCACCTAGGGACGGTCTTGATAGGAGGCATTTCTGTGGTTGATGAATTCCCAAAAGATGAATTGGAAGTTACCTGATAATTCGAGTTAGACGGATTAAGAGGGTATCAGAAGTAACCCGCCAAGGGATAAGATTTGTTAGAATTACAAGAGACCTCTGCACAACGCTTTCGGATTGGGGTGTCTGGTAAACCGGAGGAAGTGACCTGCTGGCCACTGTGCCGGGTTGTGCGACAAGCTTCATGTTGTTGTGTCTTCAAAGAAAAGTATGGGTCCAAATGAGCAAGAGGATGTGAGCGTTTTACTTTCTAGACTGCGCGGCGAAGTTTTTGTATTGGCACATGATCTGAATCGGAGGAAAGGGAGATTACCTCTACATGGTCAGCACGGCTGGCTTCCGCATCATCCTAATAATGATCATTGTCAATAAGATGCATGAAAAATGAACCAAGGGAGTCAAGTTCTACCTCTGGTTCCGAATCATCAACATCTTCGGGCGGATCAGAGGACTCGGCGGTCCTATTCTTTGCGGGTCTCTTGGTGACTTTGGTCTTGTTACGCGGAGCTCTCATCGGTTTGTCTTGTGGTCTCACCGGTTTGTCTTGAGTTTTTCTCTTCCAGAATGGATCTTTGTCCTACAAGGATAGACAGAATACTGTCAGAAAGTGTTAAATGGGAGACGGATTAAAAGCAGAAAGATAAATTCTTACTGCTGGTGGTTTGTTGGAGGCATAAAAGGGACGCAGCCCGGTCTTGTTGCATTCAGATATCGGTTCATCTAGCATCTTTTTGACAGACTCAGTGACCTCGTCATCAGTCATCTATATTTCAGTGTGCCGTTGAGGATCCTTGACATCCCCAGTATATTCGTACATTAATCTGGTGCGACGGCTTAAGGGCAAGATACCCCATGAAACCCAGTAACGGACAAGGTCAATACCGGTCAAACCATTTGCCATAAGAGCTCGGAGCTTAGCAAGCTGTGGTGCATATGTTTGTCGTTCTCTGGCGAAAAGTCGTTGAGGCAGTGGATGTTCATTGCTGAGCTGGTAATCACGATAACCCGGCAGAGGACTTTCATCAGCAGGAGCAGTGTTCCGGCAGTAGAACCACGTCTGATTCCAATCCTTGGGGTGGCTGTGATGTTTGGCATGAGGAAAATTGACTTCTTTCCTTTTCTGAATCGACACCCCGCCAAGTTTAGTATTGGGGCCGTCGGTGAATTCAGTTCGGTGGTTTAAATGGAAAAAGTCTCTGAAAAGTTCAACAGTTGGTTCTTCTTGCAGATAAACTTCACAAAATACTTGGAAGTTGCAAGTGTTGGACACAGAGTTTGGTCCAATGTCTTGAGGGTGGAGTTGGAAACTGGCAAGTACATCACGGAATTTTTTTGATCCGGGAGGGCGAAACCCTCGATCCAGATGCTGCATAAACACAACCACTTCTCCATCTTGAGATTCAGGAGGATTTTCAGTACCAGGGACTCTCCAATGAATGACCTCCTTCTTGGCTAAAGTGCCAGTCAGAACATACCCAGTAAGTTGCTTTTCTTTAATCCGGGAGGGAACCTTGCAAGAAGAGAACTGTTTGGCCATTTTCTAATGACAAGCTGTAAAGGAAGTTCAAATGTCGTTTCACGGTTCAAGATTGATATGCATAAACCGGTGTCAAACCGAGGGATTTAATCAAAGCATATGTACATGTTAAACCGGATACTGTGTTCAGGTAAGATTGGCGGTTTAAGTGAGGGCTAATGGTACCTGGCAGATTATCATTTTCTAAAGGTTAAACCGCCTACAGTGGAAAAAGCATATCTGAAATTTATTAAGTGCTGAAGAAACAGGTTTCACAAGATGGTGTTATAATTTTGGATCTACCGCGGTTCAGTAAAGAAAATTTTCCGAGCCCTAAAATGGCGACGACAGAACACCAAAAGTCCAGATGGGATCTATCCAGGAACAAAGAGATACTATGGCGAGGTAAACTAAAGCTACACCTTCGGCCGCAAAGGAAGATGACAAGTTTGTCTAGACTCAATAAGACAGTAAGGGCGAAGCAACAAATGAGGATGAACACTGATGAACACGGATGAACACCAAAACCCTAATGCAGATCTAGGGTTGAAGGAAGGAGGCTTACCGGATTCATAGGAATATCGGAGAAGAGCCGCAGGTCTCTAGTACGTTCAGGTCGATGCAGCGGCCTTGTCGATGCAGTGCTTGAAGGTTGAGGGCGGCGGCGGAGCTTCAGGTCTTGAGCGTCGCGAGGAGGAAGAAGAGGCACGGAAGGGGAAGAAGGAAAGGATCCCTGGGCCTATTTATAAGGCGAATGGATAAGTAAGGCATGCGCGGGAATCGAGGAGCCCGAAACAAAGAATGGGGCACAGCTGTCGCCTCGATCTCCGGAGATCAATTAATAAAAAAGAAATCTTTATGAGTTTTTTACGCAGATGACGTCATGGCGGTTTAAGGTGATTCCAGAAGATGACATCACGGCGGTTTACAAGGACAACACAAAGATGTTCAAATCAGAATTTTTCTAAGTTGAAGATTGACATGAACAGGTTCAAATCAATCTGGGGCCTAATGTTGGGGATATAACTACTGAGTTAAACCGCCCATGAGGGGCCGGATTACACTCACAAGGAGTCCTGTACAAGAGCCCATGAAGATGAAGGCTATGGCGCTTTAACTATGAAGACTTAGAGGCCCGGAGCCCAATGGCGGATTAGGGCCCATAATAGTAAACCGTCATAGATGTATAACTTGTATTATAAGTCAAGGAAAGGAGAAACCAAGCCGGACACTTGTATGAGCCGGCCTCGGGATTCTGTAGACCGGCCGGGCGTCAACCTGTGTATATATAGGGACGACCCGGCGGCGGTTCAGGGACAAGAAACAACAACTCGAGAACTAGGCAAAGCATATTTGCTCCCTGGTAGTCGAGACCACATCAAGAACACCACAACTGGATCGTAGGCTTTTACCTTCACCGCAAGGGGCCGAACCAGTATAAACTCCATGTGTCCTTTGTTCGATTTAACCCCTTTAAGCTAATCTCGTTGCGATGGCTCCATGACTAAGTCCTTTCGTTAGGACATCTGACGTGATAGTTCCACGACACTGATGAACAATTAACCCTCGTGCTTTTGTACAGTTTGTAAGATGGAGTTAGATGTTCCTGCCCTTTTCAACTCGGCTGTGACTGTCATATTTTCTTTAAAACAAGGCAAATGGCTTGCCATTCGTTTAATTTAGAGTGAAATATTGTAACAAATCCCAACCAAGGGAAATAACATCACTCTCGCCGGCTGCTTGATCTCACTGTGCATTACAGAAGCCAAGTGATTAGCCCCCACCAGCACCCATAAACTTATTTCAAACTAGCACATCAAATGGGCTGTAAATTTTCATAGGAAAGGCTGCATGACCGTGATAGATTTGGATTCTGACATTTGGGACCCGAGAGGAAATAGCCTATCCAAGGTGGTGTCGACTTACTAGCCAGTCAACAAATGATTCTGCCTACCAGCCGTTGGATTGACATCCAACATCTGTCGTGTATCTTCTATCTCTTGTCTTCTTCTTCCTCCAGCCGCCCAAACCAAACCACCCCGTCGGCTCCGCCTGCTCCCGCCTCCCATGGCTGGCTGTGCCTCCGCCGCCCTACCGTACATACCCTCCAACGTTGGACAGTCCCTCCCTCTATTCCCCCACATGTCCTGTTATTCTCCGGCGACGTCAGCCCCAACACGCACCCGCACCTGAACCAGTCAACCCTCGTACTCCCCTCCGCCTACGACTGGACCGGCGTATCTTCCACGGCTCATGTTCGTTCCGTCTGATGCCTCACCATCGTCCTCCGCCTTGCGGCCTTGGTTCGCTCACCGTGCACGGTGCACCGCCCTCTTGCATTGTCAACGTCGTCAACAACCGAGAGGAACAAGGAGATGATTGTACATGGAGAGGATGACAGTAGGGACCCACCAGCGTCATGGCAGTACGCAAGCAAGTGCCTCTATATTACAAGCCCAAAAATATGGTTCCTCCTAATGGTTGGACATCTAGGGCTCACGCCATTGTCAACGTAATCAATAAACGAGAGAATTACACTACGAGCGGCTGGGGACCCAGCAGGTCGCGCGTTTTTTTTAGGAACAAGCAGTTGTTATTTATACTAGTTTTAGCAACGGATCAGGGTAACAATGGGGCTGTGCAGGAGCTGTGGCCCGTCTAGCCAGGGTTTTATTTATGTTTACCACATCATGAGCCCAGTTGTGTTTTTTTCTTGCTGAAAATGGCTAGCACAGTTCTATTTTTTTTAAAGAAATACCCAAACAAGGCGTACTTGCTTTATCGGCCTTGCTGGGCTGCAAATCTTTCAAGACGAGGAGAGTTTCATTCGGTTTGCCCAGAAATGGGTTGTACATTTTTAAAACACATCAAACTGAGAATTAGTTTCAAATTTTTTTCATTACAAGATTTTAAATTCCATTGATTTTTATGCGTGGACAATTATTTGGATTTTATATTTATATAAATTATTTTTCAAAATAGTTTGAATGTGAATCGATATTTCTGGATTAAAAATAGTTGACCGCACCAAAATATGCAAAATTTTGTATACTTTTTGACCGTGGCCACAATATGGGGTGTAATGCTAACAAAAAGAAGATGGACTCCAAAAAAATTCTTAAGAATTAGCAAATGGGTTGTACATTATTAGAAATAATGGCAGATGGGTTGTATGCTGGTTTCCACATATTTGAGGCTGACTTGTGTGCCTACTACAGGTTGACACGTATGCTTTCATAAAAAAAAGGTTGACGCACATGCAACGCCCTGTCAACTTAGTCAACACACGAGAGCAGTGACTGTTGGATGTCCATCCAACGGTTGTCGTGCTTCTCCAATCTCTGCTCTTCATGCTCCAGCCGCTCAAACAAGCGTCGGCGGGACTGCCTGCTCCCTCCTCCCGCGGTCGGCTATGCTGCTGCGCAGGCCTCACGGCCCCACCATACTCCCATCGCTGGCCTAGCCATCCCTCTACTCGCCCACACCTGTTGTTATTCTCCGGGACGACAGACGAACCAGTAAACCCTCGTACTCCTCCGCATGGGAAACAACTGCCAAGTATTCCCTGGCTCTGTGTCGTTCCCTTTCTAGGCCTCGTCGTCGTCCATCGCCCTGGTGCTCTTGGCGCGGCCTGGTCAACGTGGTACTGTAGGTGGAGAGGCTGATAGTTGGGTCCACGGCCGCACGCAAGGGAATGCCTCCTTATTACGCGCAAAATAATGATTCCTCCACCTGACAGCTAGGACCCACAGGAAGGGCCTCTGTATTTTGTGGCCGGCTGTGCTACCCGCTGACAGGTCGGACCCACCAGCTATATCTTCGCACACAAGGAAGTGCCTCCTTATTACGCCCAAAAAAATGAATACCCCCCTGCTAGCTGGGACCCATCATATTGTTGGGCTGACTTGTGGGCCTACTAAGTTGATAGGGACGGAGGGCTTTGTCAACTTAGTCAATACTCCAATGACCGTATGATGTCCATCCAACGGCCATAGTGCTTCTTCAACCTCTGGTCTTCTTGCTCCAGCCGCCCAAAGCAGCGCCGGTCGTGCCGCCTGCTCCTGCCTCCCGTGGCCGGCTGTGCTACCGCGGAGGCCTCACCGCCCCCATACTACTCCCACCACTGGCCAGGCCATCCCTCCACTCACCCACACCCCCTGTTATTCCGCGGCGATGGCAGCCTCACACCGCAGCCGAACCAGTGAACCCTCGTACTCCTCTCCGGGTGGGCATCCACTACCGCATCTTCCCTGGCTTCACGTCATGCTCTTCCTAGGCCTCGCCGTCGTCCACTGCCGTGGTGCTCTCGGCGCGGTGTGGTCAATGTGGTCAACGACCGACTTCCATCAGAAGAGTACTATACGTGGAGAGGCTGACAACTGGGTCCATGACAGCCGCAAGGAAGTGCCTCCTTATTACGCGGAAAATAATTATTCCTCCACCTGACAACAGGGACCCACCGGACGGGCCACCAGTATTTTGTGAAAAAAACGTTTGCCCCTGACTGCTGGGACCCACCGGACGGGCCACTGTATTTTGCGAAAAAAATGTTCCCCCCGCTGTCAGCTCGGACCCACCGGAAGTGCCTCCTTATTACGCACAAAAAAATGAATACTCCCCCTGCTAGCTGGGACCCACCTTGGTGGGAGGCTGACTTGTGGGCCTACTAAGTTGACGGGGACGGAGGGCTTTGTCAACTTAGTCAATATGAACGATTCTAGCTCCAGTGATCGTACAATGTCCATCCAACGACCGTAGTGCTTCTTCAACCTCTGGTCTTCTTGCTCCAGCCGCCCAAACCAGCGTTGGTCATACCGCGTGGTCCTACCTCCCATGGCCGGCTGTGATGCCGTGGAGGCCTCACCGCCCCTTACTACTCCCTGGCCAGGCCATCCCTCTACTCACCCACACCCGATGTTATTCTGCGGCGACGGCAGCCTCACACCGCAGCCGAACTAGTGAACCCTCGTAGTCCTCTCCGCGCGGGCTTCCACTGTCGCGTCTTCCCCGGCTCCGCGCCGTCCCCTTCCTAGGCCTCGCCGTCGTCCACCGCCCTTGTGCTCTCAGCGCGGCATGGTCAACGTGGTCAAGGAACGACTTCCATTGGAAGAGTACTATACGTGGAGAGACTGACAGCTGGGTCCATGGCGGCCACAAGGAAGTGCCTCCTTATTATGCGCAAAATAATTATTCCTCCACCTGACAGCAGGGATCCACCGAACGGGCCACCGTATTTCGCAAAAAAATGTTTCCCCCTGACTGCTGGGACCCACCAGCTACATCTTCGCACGCAAGGAAGTGCGTCCGGGAAAAAAACGATTCGCCCCCTGACTGCTGGGACCCACCAGCTACATCTTCGCACACAAGGAAGTGCCTGACAGTCGGGACCCACCTGGTCGAAGCGTACGTAGTGTTGTCATTCTGGTCGCGAACGTGTATGTACATACTGGTGGATGTAGAGGCGCGCACGTGTCTTAGTAGAGGCGCGCACGTGTCGTAGTAGAGGCGCGCATGTAGCATGTACACGTGCGTACAACGGCCAGGGTGCAAGAAAGAAAATACGGTCACGTACGTACTAACGGGCGGGGTCTCGAACGCCTACTCGCGCATACGTACGGCCAGAGCTCATGTACATGGCTGGATCAGAACGGAGAAACAGTGTCGTCGTCATGTTCATGGGGAGCCAACCGGCTGGGTCGGAACGAAATGCGTTGTCGTGTTCATCGGGAGGGCTTGGACGAAACAGGCGATGGAAACGAGGCCTGGCGTACCGCAGAACGGAGGAAACAACGTTGTGTTCGACCGGCCACGTTCAAAATGGGATCCTGTTCATCGGGAGGGGTCTGGCGTACCGCAAAACAGAGGAAACGGACCTCCTACAGTCGAAACGGGGGTCCTATTGATCGGGAGGGGTGTGGCGTACCGCAAAACGGACGAAACAGACTTCTGTTGGAGCGCTACGGTCGAAATGGGGGTCCTGTTCATTGGGAGGGGTGTGGCATAGCGCAAAACGGGACTCAACGGGATACTGTTCATCTCCACCGTTGACCTCCTCCTGCCTCCACGGGCTACTGTTCATCCATCGTCGACCTCCTCTAGCCTCCACGGGCTCCTGTTTATCCAGCCTCCACCGCGCGCTACTCCACCGGCTACTGTTCAACCACCCCTTTCCACGGGCTCCTGTTCAACCACCCTCCACGGGCTACTGTTCATCCACCCCTCCATCGTCTATTGTTCATCCAGCCCTCCACGGGGTCGTCCTGTTCATCCAGCCCTCCACGGGGTCCTGTTCTTCCAGCCCCAACCGGCTCGATCGATTGAGGTCCTGTTCATCCAGAGGCAGCATCGATCGGCTTCAGTTAGCAGCAATAGTGAAGGAATCGCTCAATCGCTCGGGTTTAGTAACGCGTAGTCTGCAGTGCAATCGCTCGGGTTCAGTTAGAGCCCAACGCCTCGCTCGAGTTCAGTTAGAGTCAACGCCTCGCACACATGCGCGTACATGTACGAGAGAAACGCACATCGCTCGGCCCCCGACCACCCACCGTAACCGGGAACTCCCCGAAATTTTCCTTACCCTCGCTTCTACCACGGTTTATTCCGTCATGGACAGCCCAAAGAATGTCATGGAGCTGCGTCTCTTGCTCGCCCAGGATGAAAAGCCCATTTTCTGTCATGATTTTTTGTCATAGAAGTAGGAGCCCACCACATCTATGATAATGCCAGGTTTTGTCACAATTATCGTCATAAAAGTGTCATAAGTATGACAGAAAAAAATTCGTTCGGCCCAAAATGTCACGGATGTGTCTTTTTTTTGTAGTGTCTACACCTTAATAGGACCAAGGGTAAAATTCATGGCGGTATTTACGCTACTCGCTTAGCGAGTCACTTTAACGTTCAGATACGCCAAATGATCATCTTTTGCCCAAGGTTTATTTAGATCATCAGGCGATGGAGGACCACCAGTTTACTGATATTGATAACTGTATTCATAATATTCCTTACAACCTAGTTTTCAGTGTGGAGACTCGTGATATTATTCCGTTGCCTGCACCTGCTTTGTTTGATTTTATTGCCAGGGGTGGATACAGGATCATGCCAGACAACATCATTGCCTACCGGAACGCTCAGGCGGTGGCAGAGGAGGAGCCTCAGGAGTGGGACACTCAGGTTCCTGCTCCACAACACTTCGAGATGGGGCCGGATGGCTACTACAGATGGTGATTACCAAGCTAGGCCAAAGCCTAAGCTTGGGAGAGTACGTGTTTCCACCGACATTATATTCATGCTCACACATTTCATTCCAGTTGTTGGTGTTCACACTTTTTCATTGTATTATCCATCTTAGATTTATTTTTCTCGCTTTCTTCTTTTGTGTTTGAAAAAGTTTGAGAAAACCCAAAAATATTTCTTGCTTCTTTTTTATTTTTCTTTCTAGTTTAATTAGTTGTAGTATTAAAATAAAACCCAAAATGATTTCTCGATTCTTCTTCTTGCTTGTTGGGAGCTCTCTCGTGTAAATAGTTTTTCTCGTTTTTTCTTCCTTTTAATTTGCCTTCTTAAAAAAAACTAAAAACTCCAAAAATATTTCAGTGTGTTTCTCTAAATTCCTTTTCTTTTTATTGAGTCATACCAAGGAGAAGTCCATGATGAAAATGTTGAGTGGTTCCCATATGCATAATTGTCGATCTAACAAAGAGCCCAAATTGCATTGTCTTCTCCTTTTGAATAAAATGTTTGCAGATTCCATCTTAGTCCACGGCACTCTTGCGTTATTATTATTTTCATATCATTCAGTGATGCAAGTGAAAGGCAATAATGACGATATTTGATGAACTGGTTGTGGCAGAGAGAAACGGGTATGAACTCAACTTGTTCTGTTCTTGTAAATATGTTTAACCCAGTATCCATGACTCAGCCTATTATGATCAAACATGTTTGCAATGAAAATTAGAGATTATAGTTTCTCATGCCATGCTTAAGTAGCTAGGAGTGGATAATGATCTATCTTGGATGTCAACAATATTGCATTAAAATGATTGTGATGTAGTATGATGATATGGTATCGTCCTCTGAATGTTTCAACTGGCTTGACTTGGCACATGTCCATGCATGTAGTTGAACCAAAACAACATAGCCTCTATAATATTCATGTTCATGGTGTCCATATCCTACTCATGCTAGTTCCAATGTTCATTATTCATAATGCATGTTCATGACTGTTTTCGCTCTCTAGCTAGCCGCTTCTCAACTTATTTGCTAGCCTTCGCATGTATTAAGCGGAAATACTGCTTGTGCATCAAAATCCTAAAACCCAAGTTATTCCAGATGAGTCTACCATATCTACCTATATGCGGTATTATCCTGCCGTTCTAAGTAAATTTGCATGTGTCACCTCTAAAAACTTCAAATAAACATCTATTTTTGTGTGCATGGATTGTTCATAGAGCAACAGGGGTAGTCGGTATCTTTCATGCTAAGCGGATTATTCTCATGATGAGTGTTTATTCACTCGTCCTTGCACGAGAGGGGCGATAATAGGGATTTCTAGTCCCAAAATAAAAAATTGCAAATAATTAAACAAAACTCCCCCAAGACTGATGTTGGTATGGATGGTACTCGTGGATTCGGGTAGCCGTGTTGTGTGATTGTTGGTGGAGAGGGAGTAAACCTTTACTTTTATCGCTTGGAAACCGTCACTAATGTGTTTAGCATGGAAGATATTGATAACTTTCGGTCGTGAAGTAAACAGGAAGCGTGCATTTCTTAAAATTACATTTATCTCTATTTTTAAAACTTTAAGCTCTAGCACCTCTGCAAATCCCTACATCCCTCTGCGAAGGGACTATCTATTTAATTTTATGTTGAGTCATCACCTTCCTAAATAAGCGCCAGATCTGAGAGCACTATTTGCCATCCCCATGCATTGTGTATAGTTAATGTTGGGTGCATCATGACTAGATCTTTTCTACCATGAATTACAATGTTTAGTCACTGCTTGAACTTTGGAGGTGCTCTGCATTTATGTTTTGCGGTCTCAGAAAGGGCTAGCAAGATACCAATGTTGTCATATTATATCATGATTGTTTTGACAAAGTGTTGGCATTTGAGATATCCTATTATTGCTCGCTAGTTGATTATGCCATTGATATGAGTTAATATAATTTTTAGGAGTTATTGTTGACATGGTTAGTCATGATCTTTGCTAAAAACATGGGTGCTACTTAAGCTTATTTATGTAAACAAGAGCAAAAGAGTTCGTAAAAGTTTTTTCTTTTTCACTTTTAGTTTATCAACTGAATTTCTTGGGAACAAGCAAAGGTTTAAGCTTGGGGGAGTTGATACATCTTCATCATATCTACTTTTCCTAATGCTTTTCCTCTTGTTTTGGACTCTAATTTGCATGATTTGAATGAAACTAACCCGGACTAACGATGTTTTCA
This sequence comes from Triticum aestivum, assembly GCF_018294505.1. Lineage (NCBI taxonomy): Eukaryota > Viridiplantae > Streptophyta > Magnoliopsida > Poales > Poaceae > Triticum > Triticum aestivum. The sequence goes on along the minus strand of NC_057810.1, from coordinate 695,293,649 downwards.
GCAGAACTACCATGGTGTTGTTTTTATGCAGAAATAAAAGTTTTTGAAATGAAACTAAACTTTTTGGAGATTTATTTTAGAATATAAGAAAAATACGGGAGCCAAGAACCACCGGAGGGGGCCCCTGGGTGAGCACAACCAACCAGGGCGTCCCCCCTCCAGGCGCGCCCAGGTGGGTTGTGCCCACCTGGTGGCCCCGTAGACATTGATCTCGACTCCTTAAATACCTATATTTGGAGAGAGAAAAATCGGGGAGGAAGAATTATCGCATTTCACGATACGGAGCCACCGCCACCTCCTGTTCTTCATCGGGAGGCCAGATCTGGAGTCCGTTTTGGGCTCCGGAGAGGGGGATCTTTGATCTTTGTCATCACAACCCTCCTTCATCGCCAAGTCCATAATGCTCCCCACCAAGAGTGAGTAATTCCTTCATAGGCTCGCTATTCGGTGAGGAGTTGGATGAGATTCATCATGTAATCGAGTTAGTTTTGTTAGGACTTGATCCCTAGTATCCACTATGTTCTGAGATTGATGTTGTTATGACTTTGCCATGCTTAATGCTTGTCACTTTGGGCCCGGGTGCCATGATTTCAGATCTGAACCGTTTATGTTTTCACCATTATATCTATGTTCTAGATCCGACCTTCCAAGTCATATTCACCTATTACGTGTTATGATCCGTAAACCCCGGAGTGACAATAGTTGGGATACTTCCCGGTGATGACCGTAGTTTGAGGAGTTCATGTAATCACTGTGTGTTAGTGCTTTGTTCTGGTTCTCTATTAAAAGGAGGCCTTAATATCCCCTAGTTTCCATATGGACCCCGCTACCACGGGAGGGTACGACAAAAGATGTCATGCAAGTTCTTTCCATAAGCACATATGACTATTTACGGAATACATGCCTACATTATATTTATGACCTGGAGCTAGTTTTGTATCGCCCTAGGTTATGAGTGTTATATGATGAATATCATCTAATGAATCCACCGATCCAATGCCTACGAATTTCCTATATATTGATCTTGATAAGTTACTACTTTTTTTTGCGAAGCTGCTGTTACTATTTCACTTGCTACAAAATCACTACTACCGTTGTTACCGTTACTATTGTTGTTACTACTACTATCAAAACTATCATATTACTGTGCTACTGATCACTTTGCTGCAGATAATTAATCTCTAAGTGTGGTTGAATTGACAACTCAGCTGCTAATAGTCGCAAATATTCTTTGGCTCCCATTGTGTTGGATCTATAAATTTGGGTTGAATACTCTACCCTCAAAAATTGTTGCGACCCCCTATACTTGTGGGTTATCAATAACTAATTAGTATACTTCCACGAAAGTGCTACATAACCTTGTTTGGCTTGCAGCACCAGTAGTGTCGTTGTCTGCAGCAGTAGTATCGCCTAATAAGCATTCGGTGTAGTCTCTATGGGATAATGGTATTATCGCTCTCTAGAGCCACTTAGTACAAAAACCAGCATAATGGTTGGATTTGGAGGGGAGCTATGTAAAGGCGGTTTTCTTCCTCCTTTTGACCTACCTCTTGCCCCTCTCTCCTCCATTGCCGCCCAAATCTTGAACTTGTTCGGTCTCTCTCCCTAACCACTTAAACTTGTTGATCTTTTAAGATTTGGGAGAGAAGACCTAGATCTACCATCCCACCGAAAGAAAATTGACCCCCTACTATCCCTTGTGGATCTTGTTACTCCTAAGTGTTTGGGCACCCTAGCTAGATGGAAGAGATCACCTCGAAGCTCAAATCAACTATGGTGAGGCTTCATGGTGGTGTTGGGAGCTTCCAATTAAGTTGTGTCGATCACCCAACCTTGTTTACGAAGGTCTTGTTGCCTCCTCCAAGGGCATCGCGTAATGGATCGTGGCACCTTGCATTGTGTGAGGGTGTGAGGAGAATATATAAGGTGAGCCATTGTGGCGCTTGGTGAACATCGTGCCGACACACCTCTCCAACGGAGACGCGCCTCCCCCAAAGGAGGGAACTCCGGGAATTGCATCATTTCTCTCCACTTACGGTTTATTCTTTTCTTCACTTACTTGTTGCAAGATAGCTTTATTGTGTATCCTTCCTAGCTTGTTGTTTTATGTGAGCTTGACATATAATTTTTCCATGTAGTTGTATATCTAGACAATCTATATTCTTGTTGTATCCCTTTAATTTGGAAAAGAGGTTAACATTTTTAGTTGCATATTCACCCTCTCTAGTCAAACATAAAGATCATTTAAGACAAAAAATGATGTTATTGTCTTTGTGATGTGGGGAAACGGAGGTACTGCGGTGACAGATGCTATCTCCCTCCTTGCGAAACTTTGACAGGGGAATAACGGAGTTTGCATTTATTCATCATTGCCATCACCAGCATTGGGGAAGAGCGGTGGTGGGCGTGCGTGATGCGAAGCTGCGCATGTATTCATGTGTCCGTACTTGGCTCCACCCACTTATTAAAGCATATGAAGTGGATTAGTTGTTAGAACCCAGAATTATGCATTAGCATAATTAAGTAATAAACATGCCAGGGGATCCAGACTTCGTGAGAACGCCTTAGCTCTATTTATAGATTTCATCACTTTCACTTTGTTGTTCTTTATTATTATTTCCACATAGTTAAATTGGAACCACAACAAATAATTACACTTTCGCATCGCTTTTGCTTTGCACCTCAATTAACTTGCAGGCACATTCTAATTTTCATGTGCTATCTATGAGATCAATACTCTTACTTTGAAAATGCTACAACTAAATCCTATCAATTTATGCATTTACAAGACATCCGTAAGTACATATTATATTAATGTTTTTTTTATTTCAAGATACTATCGAGATATGCATACTATATTAATGATTTTTTGGGTCAACAACACCTCATCAGTAGTCGGATGCGCACAATCACAGTCATCCACTCGTGCTCCTGAAATCCCATGACCTCCTCATCGTAACCCTATCCTCGCAACACTGGTGAGCCCCTCGCAGCACTTGAGGTTATTGCCCATAGCATGACGACGCCCTTGCCGCACCGTCTCCAAGCACGAGAGTGCCTCGCCTGACTTCGCCCCGGTAGCGCCACTCATAGTACCGAGCACTACCATGCAACACTAGCAGCCTGACTTGCAACAACGCATAACGAGCGGCGACCAACCTATAACCCCAGCACCGTTCGCAGCTGCGGTGACAGGACTTCCAATAACGGTCGTAACCCCTGACAACAGCGGCATGGTGAGCTTTGCCGACAGAGGATGACTGAGGTGGTGCTAGGAGGTGTGGGAGGCTCTCAGGAAGCTAGATCCCGTCGGAGTAGCAGGTAGGCAGGTGCCAGAGAGAGAGAGAGAGAGAGAGAAAGCATAATAAAGAGTGTGGCTGGGAGGAAGAAGGCGATACATTTCCACTCAAGGAAGAAGATAAGGGTTCGGGAAGCGTCGGGTGGGTCCCGCAGGTCACGTGGTTGTCGGGGGACACGGCTGAAGCAACGTCTAGGATCAGTCGACCGAAATGGAGGCCTTTCCAAAAAAATAAAAAATAAAAAATTGACAATTGCTGCCCCTGCACGCTCGCAAATCGGTGCCGCCGCCGTCACTTTCCCGTCTCCTTCCTCCATCCCTTCCTTCCTGGTCAAATCCATCGATTCCAGAAGCCTCCTCCTTCCCCGCGAAGCAAACCAGCAAGCGAACAGCCCAGATCCAAACCCCCACCCCCACCCCCACGAATCCCCTCTCGGAAACCCTAACCTCACTCCATGCCCTCCCGGAACCCTCGCCGCGGCTGACGACGACGAGGACGACGATGAGGTCGCTCCGCCGGGTCCTCCTCCCGCTCGTCCTCCTCTCGGGCCTCGCCTTCCGCGGGGCCCGCTTCGAGGACGAGGCCACCGCCGCCCCCGCCCCTCTCCTCCTCCCGCTCCCCCTGCCGCCGCAGCAGCCGGCGCCGCCCCTCGCGCTCCCCGCCGGCGGGGGGCGAGGGGACGATGCGAGCTCCACGGAGATCGTCCCCGCGGAGCAGCCGTTCCTGGTCAGGCCGCCGCGCCGCCGGCCGGTGCCGTCGAACGCTGTAAAAAACCCGGATGTAGGGCCCGGCATCAGGTGAGCTAGCTCGTGTCCCCGTCCCACACCCCCTAAGCGCCACTCGCGTTGCGTTGCTCAGCGAGGCCTGCCCTCTTTGTCGCCCCCTGGCCTCTGAAGCCGTGCTCATGGAGAAATGGGTCATGGTAGGTATTAGTGCGAAGCTTTTATCATGTTTTCAGCTGTTCGCGTGATCTTATTTCGCGCTGCATTTGAGTAGAGAAGAGGAAAAGCTGGCTGTCTAGCTGCCTAGGTTAAGTATGAGTGTGCCAGCGAGAGTTACCCTGTGTTCAGATGAATCTTGGAAGTACTTGTTCATGGTTGGCGCCTCACTGGATTTTAGGGTGCTCTGGTGTGGAGGGAGCTTTTGCTCTTCTATTCCCAAAGTGGGAGGTTTAGGTAATAATATCATGTTGAGTTTGTTTACCAGATCAGCTACTCTTTTTGTTTGGGATCTATGGTGTATTTTCTCTTTTGATCTATCAGTTAGGCCGTCAAGTAGCCGGCAGTTTTTTGTGGCAATTTGCTGATCTTTCATGTGATTAATTTTATAGCAACATGCAAATCTGTCCTCTGATTCAATTTTATAGCAACTTACAGACCTGTCCTGTGATTGACTGGAGTTCTTTGCTTGTTTTGCGAACAGCTCTGAACTGCGATTTTATGACAATGGCACAATTCAGCTTGTCGACCGTCTATCAGAATCTCCTCTGTGGCAGTTCTCCACAGGACCACCTCTGTCCAAGCACATTACTACCACAAACTCTGATTTGAGCTATCTCATATATCCTTTGGACGAGTCTGATCTCGTGGAAGTTCATAATGGCACCGGTGTGGTATGCTTTGCACAAATATGCTAGTTCTTCAGTTATACTTTTTGAAAAGAAAAATGTTTCTCACCCATGGCTTATTCCTGTAGAAACTTCCCTGGGAACTGGAAGACTTTATCGCTAGAACTCCATACATACGGGATTCTGTGGTTACTATTGGATCAAAAGCCTCGACAACTTTTGCCGTTGATGCTGATAGTGGTGAGATCATTTACAAGCATAGTCTGCCAGCCGCCTTGAATGAGTTAGCAGTCCCGGCTGGGGAAGCACCATCCAAGTTAGATGTTGGTAGAAGTTCTAATATCATCGTGGTTGTGAGAACCGATTATTCTCTCAGTGCATCAGATCTTGGTGTACATTTGTTTAACTGGACACGATCTTCGTTCTGTGCAAACTACTATGTTAAACAAAGCCATCCAAATATGCTTGAACAATCATCCTGTTTGCAAGAAAATATTCCGTGCATTAGGACCGATGGTGTACCGATCAAACTTACTTTACCTGATTCCAGTACAGCTAATGCACTTGTCTTGCAAGATGTGAACAAAGTTACCACTAGGGATGGTGCTGATGCTTTGAGACAACTTCAAACTTTGGTGATTCCACAACAAACTGCTAGCAAGTCTGGTGTAGCCCTGAATGGCACTCAGAATCAAACTGTTGATGGTGCTCTTGTTCATCTTGTCCCTGCTGACCCCCAAACCAACAGGTTCACTAATAATGCTTATGGATTGCTATTCCCGGTGCTTACCTTATTGGTGGTCCTTGCTTGGCTGGTGAGGTTGGCCTATTCAAGCAAGTCTTGCAAGCAATTCATGAGTGTACTTATGAAGCCATTTGTTCGTGAACAGAAATCAATAGACCTTAGAGGGAAGTCAGAGGGAACATCTAAGAGAAGGAAAACACGGAAGAAAGATGGAAGGGCCAATAGCACAGAGATCGGTTCAGCCTCTGACAAAGAGAGCAGTGGAACTGGTGGGTCAAATGAGATGCTGTATGCACTCCCTGATGGCCTTGACGGATGCCAGATTGGAAAACTTCGTGTTCACAAAAAGGAAATTGGTAAAGGGAGCAATGGCACAGTTGTCTTTGAGGGTTCATATGATGGACGTGAAGTTGCAGTGAAACGCCTGCTTCGTTCACACACTGATATAGCCCAAAAAGAGATTCAGAATCTTATTGCATCGGATCGTGATCCTAATATTGTTAGACTGTATGGCTGCGATCAGGATGACAATTTTGTTTATATTTCCCTTGAGAGGTGCCGCTGCAGCTTGGCTGATCTGATCCAACAGCATACAGATCCATCTTTTTCAGATGTTGAGAAAATAGATGTAGAACTTTGGACGCAGGATGGACTTCCTTCGCCACAACTCCTAAAGCTGATGAGGTATTGAACTCGTGTCCTTCTATATTATCCACTAGAAATGTTGGTTGGGTATGAACATAATTCCAACACCTTCTCCCTCGAGGTGTATCAGCCACATCGATGTGAAAAGTTTTAAATACCAACCTGGTCAATGTGCATGCTTGGTGATATCACCATTTGTAGGTGTATGCCATTGTTATTTTACATGAACACATGGAACAGTTTAATGGCAAAGAGCCCTTGAGCCTACCCCTTTTTATCTCTTCCATAAGATACTGCATTCCCTATTCTCAAGATAATGCAGTTTTGACTAATCAAATTACGTTAGGGCTGGATTTCAAAGGAATATGGTCCAGCTTGATGGTGCTGTGCTGTCCGGTGCTATGGATATAGTAAATTAATGGATTATATTTATAGATTGGAGTGTACTTTCTGTTATGGCTCTTAAGATAGATGTTGCTAATTAGTTAGAAGATAAACATTGCTAACTAGTTAGATGAACAGAGCATAAATTGGCTACATTTCAATTGTGGAAGATCCAAAACTCGAAAGAAGCTTGCTAATGGATGTGTTGGCATAGTTTGACTAAGTTTATAGGAACAAATATCAACATCCATAACACCAAATCAATATCACTAGGTCTATCATGAAATATCATTTCATAATGTATTTATTGGATTGTAGATTTTTATATACTCCCTCCCTTACAGTTTAGATGGCCTATCTAAAAAAAAATGGATTTTCATTATATTAGTCCCACTTTCAGTCTTATTGAGTTAAAGTTCTTTGAATCACACGGCTCATTTAATCCATGGAGATGAGAGAGAGGGAATTAGAGGCCATGTATGCACCATATGGATCTAATTAGAGGGAGGGTGTTGCATTTATTGCTTTGGGGGTCGAACATGTGAGGCATATTTTAGTGGGCAGTTTTGAACTCATGAAACTCGTGCCCTCTACTCACCATCTACCTTGGTTGCTGAGAATTTTGAGATAAGCCCTTTAAACCGGAAGAGTGGTAGTATTTTTCTACAAACTTGGTCAAACATTATCTTGTTTGACTTGTGGCAAGATTTGTAGACCTTACAAACCTGAATGAGTACTTGTTATGACCCCAGCACATCCAGATATACTCATTTGTATGCAGTATTTAACATATACTTGAGCAAATAATGCCTGATATATCACCACTAGCTGCAATCTACTATAGCTTCGTCAGTATTCTTCTATTTCTTGCTTCTTGAAATATTGATAATGCCCATGATTTTGTTAGCCAGTGCATCTGCTGCCGTTCCTGTATGATTGCTCCTGTCTTATTTATTTTTATGCATCTCACTCGTATCTTGTGAATTTTCTTATGCAGAGATGTTGTCGCTGGTATTGTGCATTTACATAGTTTAGGAATCATACATCGCGATTTGAAGCCTCAGAATGTCTTAATAAGTAAGGAGGGATCTCTCAGTGCAAAGCTTTCTGATATGGGTATCAGTAAGCGTTTGCAAGAGGATATGTCGTCTCTTAGTCACCATGGCACTGGTAAGCAAGATTAAACCCTACTTACATTTTTTCAATAATAGCACTCTTTTCTTTTTAAAGTAGCTGTTTAATCCTCGACAGTGTTTTGCAGGATATGGAAGCTCCGGTTGGCAAGCACCTGAGCAGCTTCGTCGTGCTAGTCAGACTCGTGCAATGGATTTATTTAGTTTGGGCTGCCTTATTTTCTATTGTATCACTAAAGGCAAGCATCCGTTTGGTGAGTACTATGAACGGGACATAAACATTATAAACGGTCACTTTGATCTCTTCGTGGTGGATCACATTCCAGAAGCGGTGCATCTTATTTCTCTGTTGTTACAACCAAAACCTGATGAGAGGTAAGAATTTAGGTCAATGTACATTCTTGCTGTGCTGAACACATAGGTTATGTAAGGCTTACTGTTTTTTTTTTTACTGAAATTCACTTTTAAAATGTCAACAGACCCACGGCGGTGTACGCGATAAATCATCCTCTCTTTTGGAGCCCTGAGTTGCGGCTTTTGTTTCTAAGAGATACCAGCGATAGAATTGAGAAAACCACTGAAACTGACCTCCTTAATGCTTTGGAAAGCATAGGGCATCAAGCTTTTGGTGGAAAATGGCGAGAAAAGTTGGATGATGGTCTGGTTGCTGATGTGGGTCGTTATAGGAAATATAATTTCGAGTCAACTCGTGACCTTCTCAGGTTGATTAGAAACAAGTCAGGACATTACAGAGAGCTTCCAGCTGATCTCAAGGTTAGTTATGCTGCACCTCTTGTCGCATTTGTTCTTGTTTATGCTATGTGTATGGCTATATTGTTCGCTGGTCAAACTGGTATGGTGAACTTCAACAATCCTGTGTTTTATTACTGTATTAAACATGCACAATCATAGATCCTTGCACCATACCATGGATGTTCCAAGAGATGTCACCTAACTACTCCCTCCGTTCCTAAATATTTGTCTTTTTAGAGATTTCAAATGGACTACCACATACGGATGTATATAGACGTACTTTAGAGTGTAGATTCACTCATTTTGCTCCGTATGTAGTCATTTGTTGAAATCTCTAGAAAGACAAATATTTAGGAACGGAGGGAGTAGATAATTGTTTGTATCCTTCAAAATGTCCAAGATACCCTCTGTCTCCACAAAGTTTCTATTTTACATTTTCTAATTTAAAACTGAGTATGTAAATTCTAAGTTACAAAACCAGTCCAAAAAGATCTGATCTCCATGATGCGGCTTTTTGGGTCCAAAGTGGACTTCTGTTTATTCTTTCCATGGTTAGTGAGCAAAATGCTTACCGTGACATATCTCTCCCCATTCACTGTCTCTGTTGTTCCTCATGGCAACCATGCGAATGCTCCTGAGCACAACCTTGACATGCCTATGGTGTGTTCTTGTTCTAAATTTAATCATTCCACCATGATCTGGCATGAGTTAATTCTCCAGGGAAGGTACAGGATTCGCTGAAGTTGCTGTCAGTGGTGGCGGTGGAGCGGTCTAGGATCAAGGAAACCACCTAGAGTGGGTGGATAGATAGATTATGATTCTCTTAAGCTAAAACATGTGTTTAGCACAATTGAAGGAAATAAGTTTAAAAAAAGTTGCATTTTAAACACAATCAGTTACACCTATGAGTCTATACAGGTGCACTGACAACCTAATTCGAGTTAAACTGTTTGCGATCTATAATAAGCAAACCATAAATGCACACAAGCAAGAGAAGATAACCCAAAGATGAACTTGATACTGTTTTTTGGCTTTGGCGGTCTCCTTATTCCATGCTTAGGTAAGCCAATAAATGAACCCCTCCAAACAGGCACACTGAATCCGCTAGCGACAGCACATGTCCACCCTAGACAAGTTACAACCTTCATACAGTGACGTGTCTCGTCATGACCATCTTGTATAGATCACCGAGTGTCATCCAAGCTGTCTAGCTTCCAGTAATGATAAGTTGGTGATGCTCGCTTGAAGGTGATCATGTGTCAACATTGCCCAACTGGGTGCTGCCTCTTTCTTTTCCTAAAGAAAGTGAGCTGCAAACAAAGCTTACCTTAGTTGGTTAGGTTTCTTCTGGTGGAACCAGCCTACCTAGGTCCAAGTCCTATACTTGGTTAGGGTGGTCGCATATTTTCCTTGATCTATTTCAGGCTTTTTGGCTCTATCCTTTCAGTGGTATGATGTGACCGTCAACTACGAGGTGCCTATGGCGACTAAGACAATCTTAAGATCTGTTGGCTGAGGTGTATGTGCATGCGTTCATAGTGGTAGGGTGTGTGTGTGCGTGTTGTGAGTGTCTGCATCTGTACTGTTTTTCTCCAAAAAATAAAATTAATGAACTGAACAGTATGAAGAATGGAGACGAATTAAGGGCTCAAGGATGGCGACTGAGTGGCAGAATATGCCCACACACATGCAAACAAAAATAGCTATTACTCTTATTGAAGATGAAATTTAGAACTGGTTGAACAGCCTCATCCCTCACAGTAGCAGCTAGTTGCACTGAACAATACAATAGTCAAATATGGCTGTTAAAGAGCTCTAAATCTGGCTAACTCAACAGTTCATTGAGGGGCTCAAGAAATTGTTCTCTGCATAATGATGGCTACTACAAGCATGTCAATCTGGGACACCTGGTCAGACCGCAATATCGATGCCGGTTAGATCATTGCCCTCCCAAACTGTGGAGCCTTGTCACACCCAGTCAAAGCCTCTTTGTTTCGCAGGATTTGTAAAACGCATGAATAGGCAAAACATAGGATTGGAGTGGCATGCCATCTTCAGTACCACATGATTAGTATGGGCATTTGAGAAGTGTAGGATTCTTCACATGAGGCTGGAGTGGATGGAAATTTTCCTATGAAAACTAGTACAAATGAATTCTAAGAAAAAATTCCTATGGATTGTATCCTACGAATCAAGCAACCTACACAGGGAAAACAATCCTACTGATTAGAATCCTTCAAAATTCCTTTAGAAATCCTTTGAATCAAAGAGACTGGGGAATAATAGTCTTGAACAAGGGCTTCCATAGAAAAAAGCTTCCTTCAAGAGTGCATTTCGTTGCTGGTTGTTTGATTTCCTTGATCCTACACTTAGAAGTCATGTTACTAGTTTGTTTGATCCGTAGGAAAAAAAATCCTACTGGCGTTCCATAACTATGAAGCACTTAGGTTGGCACAACGATTTCACTGTCAATGTACCACAGCACTAACAACACGGGTAGCAACCTGGTCTTCCACCCCCACCAAACTCCTAAGACGAGGAAATTCTGTGAAATGACCCTAAGTTTATTGCCACCTTTGCATCAGGTATAGTTGAGAAGATTTAATTCCCATCATTTACATCTGTTGGTCTTCAATGTGCTATAGCAATCTTGAGGGATGGATAATGCTTGTTATGGTTCTGCTCCCCAGTTAGCTCAGCCTTGTTTCCTCCCCTCTGCGTTGCCAAGAAGCTAAGCGTTTTCATCAATTTTCAGGAGTTACTTGGGTCACTGCCGGAGGGATTTGATCGTTATTTCTCAAGCCGATTTCCGAAGCTGCTGATTGAAGTGTACAAGGTCATGTCAGTTTATTGCAAGGACGAAGAAGATTTCAGGAAATATTTCATTGGGATCTCGGTATAACTAAAAGCAGATGTCATCCCTCTACTGTATGCAATGCACTAACAAATCTTCACCTAGCAAAATTGTATGTAACATGTGATCTGTATCATATTATCATTGAAAGAAATCAGAAGAGATCTCAGTTATTAATCTGTACATTGTATTACACATAATTGTGTTGTTATAGTGTCACTGATAAAATAATGGAGTATTATCCATACAAATAAATGGATAGATTTTCAGAATATCTCGCAACATATTGAGTTTTATGAGGGAAACTATTAACCTTAAGCTTTGAGTCAATCTGCTTCTTCCTCGGTCATTTGCCTCCAGGAACCTAAGCTGGGGGGATATTTCTACTTTCAAAGCAATCTCTTTCCTTCCTTTAGGCTCTAGATCCTTCCATTTTCTTCCTTCTTTAGGAGCTTCTGGTGGGATCCTCACAGCGTGGGACGAGGCAACCTTGGAGTGCACCAAAGTTCAGCTAGATCGCTTTGCCATCACCTGTTGGTTTTCCTTCCGTGCAAATGGTATGTCCTTCAGTTACGAACGTTTATTATGGCCCTTGCGACCACGCTAGAAAATCTGAATTTCTAGATTCCCTCATCTCTCTCTCAAATCTTATTAATTGCCCGTGGACAACTATGGGAGATTTTAATCTTGTTTTGAGACCCTCTGACAAATCATCGTCAAATTTCAGCGGTAATGAAGCCCAAAAATTCTCATCCGCGATCAACTCAATCTTCAGGAAATCCCTCTGTTGGATAGGCTCTTTACTTGGTCTAATCAACAAGATAACCCGACTCTCGTTCGGTTGGACAGATCTTCTGTTAATTTAGATTGGACCTTGATGTTCCCTGACTCAACTCTTTCGTCCCTCGTACGCACTACCTCCGATCACGTTCCTATTTTACTGGCAGCCTCCACAACTATTCCCAAGCCCTTGATTTTCCGGCTCAACAATTGTTTGCTGACAAATCAGTCCTTCCTTCAGCAAATCGCTTCAACAAATTGGGCAAGTGTTGGGCCCAACCATCACTCCTTGGGCTCCTCGGGCCGCCTTTGCCTGAAGCTTAAACGCACTCGCAATATGGCTAACATGTGGGCTGTCAACCCAAAAGCTCCTAGGCGGATGGCTACAAATTGTACGACGACTATTTCTGTGATGGACAAACTAGAAGAAGTTCGACCGCTCTCTTCTCTTGAGCTTACTCTGCCACCGCCATAACAAACTCCTTGCAACCTACTGGCGCCAACGGGCAAAAATTAAGAAGTGTACTCTCGGTGACGAAAATTCTGCTTATATGCATGTGTGTGCCTCTGTTCGATTTCGGTAAAAAAGAAAAAAACAAATTCCCCTTCTGCATGTAAATGGGACGGACGTGACTTCTCATAGTGGGAAGGAAGCGATTTTATGTACCAACTTCTCTAGTTTGTTGGGGACTCAATCTACCTCTGTCTTCTCTTTTGATCTGGATGACCTTATGATCGGTTCTAGACTGACCCCTTCTCAAGCTATCTCTCTCACTAGGCCCTTTTCCTTGGACGAAATTCGTGCTGCTATTCTAAGCATGAACGTCAATGCAAGTCCAGGGCCCGACGGATTTGGTCCGCCTTTTTTTAAAGCTAATTGGGATCTTCTTAAATTTGACTTGCTTGACCTCATGAACGATTTCCACAAAGGTTCCGCTGATCTAGCAAGGATTAACAAGGCCTATATTGTGCTCCTTCCCAAATAAAGGGGCGCCACGACCCCGGAAAATTTCCGACCTGTGTCCTTGCAAAATTGTCTCATCAAGATTAGCTCTAAATGCCTAGCCTTTAGAGCCCGGCCATTCATCCCATCTATCATTCACCAGGACCAATCCGGCTTTATTAAAGGCCGTGGTATTGCTGAAAATTTCACCTACGCTGCGGATATCGTCCAAACTTGCTTCAAGCGTAAAAAATCAGCTATAGTTCTCAAACTAGACTTTCGAAAGGCTTTTGACTGCGTGTCTTGGACGGCCTTGTCTTCCATTTTGAGAGCTAAGGGTTTCCCTTTGACCTGGTGTGATTGGATCAATAATCTCAATGTGACCAGTCAGTCCGTTGTGCTTCTTAATGGTAAACCGGGGCCATGGATCCACTGCAAACAGGGGCTTCGCCAAAGGGATTCGATATCCCTATACCTTTTTATTATTGTTGCTGATGTCCTTCAACGTTTAATGATACAAGCTTCCTCCAATGGCCAACTCTCTCACCCGATCGACCCCTCCATTGCTTGCCTTGTGCTCCAATATGCGGACGACGCCCTCATCATCCTTCAAGCAGAACATGACCAACTACAAACACTCAAATCTATCCTTCTTGAATTCTTGGCAGCCACTGGCTTACACATTAATTTTCACAAAAGCACTTTCGCTCCTATTCATGTCGAACCTGGACTTGTTGTCCAGCTTGCCGATATTTTGGGGTGCAAAGTGGCATCCTTCCCTCAATCTTACCTCGGTCTACCTCTGTCCACCCACAAACTCAATCTGAAAGACTTCTTTGTCACCATAGATAAGATCGTCCGTCGTCTAGCTGGGTGGCGAGGGGCACTTCTATCTCTTGCCGGTCGTGCCATTCTGGTTTGTGCGGTCCTTAGGGCCTTACCTACTGCTCTACTGCTCCCGGTGGGCATTGTCCAGGACATCGATAAACGCTGCAGGTCCTTTTTTTGGGCGGGTCAGGAAAAAGTATCTGATGGGCAGTGTAAAGTGGCTTGGGAATTTGTTTGTGCACCGTTCTCTCATGGGGGTCTAGGTTTCTCCTCTCTTCAACACTTGAACTCTTGCCTACTTCTTTCCCATCTAAATAAACTTCACTCGTACATTGCTTCTAGGGGTAGTTCTCATCTTGCTCCAAAATATGGATGGTCTGACACTCGTGACCTTGATTCTCCGCATCCCTTTAAGTCCAACGTTTGGCATGATAGCGCCAAGGGGCTAGAATTCTTCCAATCCATAACTAAGGTGGATATTGGCAATGGTACAACAACCGCTTTGTGGCTAGATCTATGGTTTAACGGTTCCACTGAAAACCTTGCAACAATTTTCCCTGCACTTTGTTCTCATACTCTCAGACCCGCGGCCACTGTTGCACAGGTGCTAGGCTATCCTGCTTTGAACCTTGACCTGGCTCCTCGCCTTACTCATGATGTCGAACTCAAATTGGGAAACCTTCGCGCTATGCTTGCATCTGTTTCCTTGAATTTGCAGGTAATTGACAAACGAACAGGACGTTTTGATGGCAAGCCTATGACTTGCAGATCGGCTTACAAGGTTGTTTGGATCAACAAGCCAATTGACCCCTTCGCAACGGCCATTTGGAAAAACTATGCACCCAACAAATGCAAAATTTTTCTTTGGCTAGCACACAAAAACTGGCTATTCACCAACAAAAGACGATTCAAAAGGGGGTTAACAAACTCCGCCTGCTGCTCGTTTTGCCCGGATACAGAATCAATCACTCACCTCCTCCTCCAATGCCACCAGTTGCGTCCGTTTTGGGAAGAGCTAAATTCAATTACTGCCACACTACCGACGGACCTACACCAGCTCTGGGGACAGGGCCTAACCAACAAACCTCGCTCCACGATTAGCATTGCTATTTTGTGGAATATTTGGAAAAGAAGAAATGCAAAAGCTTTTCGGAATGAACTTCAACCGATCAACCTCGTAGCCCGCTCGGCTGCCGACGACCTCATGCTTTGGTCCAATAGATGCTCCAATGAGCAAGTTCTGCACCTTCTTCGAGATTGAATTACCATGTTATTCCACTTATCTATGAGATTGTACCTTGATTTGTACTCTCGACCCCCTTCCCTTTCTCTGCCTTGTAAATGTACTCTTTTATCTATTAATGAAATGGTTCAGGCTGGCGTAAGCCCGCCGTAGCGCCGTAAAAAAAAGAGTGTCTCTGATCAACTGTTCATTCCATCTCGCCAAGGTCCCATAAGTTCTGATCAATGATGGTGCTCCGGAGCACCTAAGCTCAGCTGCTTCAGCGCGTGCTCATATGTGGATCTGGGATCCAACGGTCAAAAAATACACAATTGAATAGTATGATTTTGGCTTGCTTTTTGTGACATTATTCATGCTGAATTTGTTTTTTGTTTTTATTTGTTTGTTTTGAATTTTGATTTGAACTTTTTGCGGTTTTAGGGATATGCCTTATGAACACTCACGATTTTTTCAGAATTTTTTGAAACATTTAAATATGTTCTCTAGAAAATAGTAGCATGGTAGCACCCAATGTGTGGTATCACCCAGATTGGGGGTCAAATTTGCACACATCGCCTACTTTTTGGGTTTGTTGCAACATAACACCTTCTATTGGTGTAAAAGTTGCACCTAGCTCTAATCCATTATTTGATCTTGTTCACATGATCTCTAACAGGTGGGCTCCGCTTGTAAGTGTACACATGGCAAAAAAAAATGCCACGCTAGCCGGCTCGGACTATTTTTTTTCTGAATATCTTGCAAACTATGGTCAAAATGATTCAAAAATTTCTCAAATCAATACTTGGTACATATATATTATTTGATCGAGGCATTCCACCGGTCGACCAGCACCTTGTTCTCCCGGTTGCTTCGCGTTTGCATACATTCATGCTAGTCACTCCAAAAAATACCGTACCATCCGCACGTCGTGTAAATCATTTGCTTCTTTATCTTGACAATTAATGCATTTGGTACTTATCCGTGTTTTTTTTGCGGAGTATAGCTCCGCTTTCTTGCCATGTATTACTCCGCTTTCTCTCCGGTTAGTACTGAAACTGAATGCCTACAAAAAAAAAGTACTGAAACTGAAAGTAGACGGAGGCATGCTACCCTGACGCAGCCAAAAATGGATTGTTTTTATTAATTGTGTTTTTTTCATAGCTAGCTGTATTTATTTAATTTTCAAATGGCTAATATCTATAAAAAAAATTATGCGCTGTCCATCGATCTACGGCCACGATCGCACACCGCCACACCCAGCAGTGCCACACGCAGCTGCACTGGCCTTGCCTTTGCCTGGCCTCTGCCAATGCCACTGCCACATCCTCTGGCCCATGTCCATCTTGGTGCCCCCGCCCCCGCCAATGTTGCTGACTTGGGCTTAGCATGTCCAACTGTACTAGAGGCTATTGCTTGTCGGGAGGCGCTAGCCCTAGTAGAGGATCTCAACTTGTCAAACTTCGTGGTATCCTCTGACTGCAAGCAAGTTGTTGCTGATATAGCCAAGGGATCGCAAGGAATTCATGGTGCGATCATTAGCGAAATCAATCTCAAAGCTACTAGTTTCAATTGTGTTTTTACTTTTGAGGGACGTGCTGTTAACTATGAAGCACATAGATTAGCTAGATTTTCTCTGTGCCAGGGCATGGGCCACCATCTTTGGCTAGGCAACCCGTATGACCCTCGATGTATCCCACTTCGTGTGGATTTCGGTGATGAATAAACTGTTTTTCACCCCTAAAAAAACCCTCTAGCTCGTCGGTGATGGAGGAGCTTAGTGCAAAATGGATTTTGCTTTGAAACAATTTATTGTAAGAAATAAGGAAGGAAGACACTTACAATTATATAGGACAAGTGTATTTTTGGTTTATCATTTCATACATTAATGTACAACAAAGGAAATAATTTCCAATTGCACAATTGATAGAAATTGAACCTGGCGACACGTTTCTGCGGTCAAATCCGTGATCGAACCATTTGTATACCCACCCTCTTATTTACATATAAATCACATCCTACTTCACCTGAACGTCATTGCCCCTAAGTACTTATAGTCGCCGTCGCTCCTCCCTCCCAATTGCACAATTCACAAAAATTAATCTAAATTAGTTCTTGTGATTAAATCCATGATCCAACTATCTATATACCCCACCCTCTTACTTATATAATCCATGATCCAACTATTTGTATACCCCACCATCCTACTTACATATAGACCACACCCCTAACTCCTAACTATTTACATATAAACCACACCCACTCCACCCCGGACGCTATTGCCAATAAATACTTACTGTCGACGTCGATCCTCCCTCCCAATCGCACAATTCACAAAAATTAATCTAAACTAGAATTAAATCTGTGATCCAACCATTTGTATAGCCCACCCTCATACTCATATAGAGCACATCCTTGACTCTAATGCCGAGAAGTCCTTATCGTCTCGCCACTCTCTCCCATTGCAACACGGTAAAGCTACTTTTCACCCTTTTTCGTGGGCATGCTACTTTTTCACGTTGACGCCTTCCTTCCTCTTACGCAGGGATCATCGCGCCTCTGCCCATCTTCATCTTCCGCCTCCTCACCGTCACATTCAACGGTGTGGTGAAGCGTAGCAGGACTATCGAAGGAAGAACGAAGGCGAGGACGTTCTTGGGCAACAAAACTGACAAGAAGTTACATAGGTGAGTGTGCAATACAAATTCAGTTACAATGGTCTTCAACTGGTTTTCTTTCTTATGACAATCATGTTAGTAGGTTTCGAAAACAAGGCTGGTTATTTTCAATAGAGTTGATGTTGCATCTACATAATATCTGCAGATGTTGGTCTTTGAGATCCACACGCATGTATATAATATATCTAGATCTACGCATGTATCTAACAACAGATCCAGATCTATCCATGTAATTAACATATCTAGATCTACGCGTATCTTATATTTCTAGATCCGTCATGGTACTCTTTCCCCAATCGACCAATCAATCGATCGGATCAGCCAGGTGCGCAAGCGCACCTGCTGCTCCCCTTTCCCTTCGTAGATTTTGCTATCCCACGAGACCATCCCTAAAAGTGTGGCGCTCCCGCTGCTCCATCTTCTCTTCCATGCATATGCGCTACTACTGCTTGCCATGCCGCTGCTTCTCCACCCTCTGACATCCTTGCCGATGAGAGGTGGGGGGCTCATTTCACCGCCATGGACACGACCACAGTGGAACTTGAGTTCGAGGTTCTCCACCACGTCGATGAGCCACGAGGAGACAATATACCTAGGGGAATGGACCCTGGGTCCCTGGATCTGACACCGCCGGGGCTGCGGCCAGCCCGGACGGCGAGTCAATCTCCAAAAATGGATAGTTAGTTGTCTTACAGATTTTGAGGTTGCACACGTCATTCGGGACTCTGGCACATCAAGATCTATGCATGTATCTTACATTTCTAGATCCGTGACGGTCTTCTTTCCCTGGACCGACCAATCCATAGATCAGATTAGTGTGCGAATGCATACATGCTGCCCTCGTTTCCCTTCATGGTTTTCTCTCTCATGCGAGAATGTTCCTCTAGTGTGCATTGCTCCTGTTGCGTCCCATTTGGCAGTGCCACTACTTCTTGCCTTTTCTCGTTGTTCCTTGAAGAGGTTGACCCCTAGCGCCACCCCTATTCACAATATTTAGTTTGGGAATGTGAGCTTTTATGGAATTGCCACAAAGGTTAGGGGATGGGGGAGTTTGTTTTTGACCTAGATTATCATTAACAGAGGACACGATTGCGCCCGAGGTGGTGCAGGTGAAACATATTTTCTTTGATGAAAACCAAGTGAAAACTATTTTTCAAATGTAGTACAAACAATACAACATCAATGTTGATGCATGATTTGTTTTCCCTTACCTTCCAAATGAATGTGCATTTGAACTTGAATTTCAAATGTTTATGGAAAATCATCTTTATAACACGCCAGATTTTTTTTAAGAATTTTTGAAAAGTTCAAAATGTTGTTTCCACATCATTGGATTCTTTCTGCAAAAGAGAAAATATGAATCATTTCAAATTTGTTTTCCTTCAAACATAATAAGGCAGAGGAGTTGCACATACGAATCTCTTAAAATGGCTTGGATTGGTAGCTGCAACATGTGTAGCATACTCTTTTTTCAGTTGGGTGATCCATACTCCTGATGAGTCGCAGGGCTAGTAATGCACATGGTCAAGGTAATGCGGTTGAGCATTTGTCCATCAGATGAATATTTCTTTGAAATATACAAACATTTATTTTGATTTGCATGCATATTTTTTATTACACATGTAAAAACACTTTCATTTTTATAAGTACATGTACATTTATGTTGACATATATGATCCTTTTTTGGCAACACATGAACAAGTTTTATTTAT